>NW_026095768.1:600000-874258 GCF_023614345.1 Adelges cooleyi
AAAACCCTAAGTACATTTGTTGTCTGGGTAGTTCACAATTTGTTTTTGAACTCTTAAGAGTTTTAATTTGTTTAAACTTTTTTAGTGGTAATTAATTGTTTTAATTAAACCAATTTAATTAGGTTTAATTAAACAGTTGTTTTGATTTTCAAAGTTTTATTAATTTGAAAATGTCACTACAAAATAAATTGGACGAGATTTCACAGTACATATGTAATGAATATCCAGCTCTGAACTATCTAAATGTATCCAGAACGGATAGTTGTGTTATTAATATTTGCAATAAATTTCTAAATAAAAGAGACAACAACGCAAAAAAAGCTGTTGTGAATGCTCTTAAAAACGAAAATTCATCCCTACACAAATGTATTAAATCCATTCAACTAGAAAAAAATTGTGATATTTCTTCAACAATTGATAAAGAGTCGTCTTTAAGTATGACTATTTTGATAGAATACATTAAGAAGTGTAATTATCTAACTACTGCTTTTGAAACTTATAACAATAAGCTTCTTACTGATTTGTGCAGGGAATTCAAAATATCCCCAAATCGCAAAAACAGATTGAGAGTGTTGAAGATGTGTAGGAATTTAACGGTTAACAGTCAGTCCTCTAAAGATGGCCTAGACGGGGTTAAAGCTGATAACTTATCACCCGAAGTCGATAATAAACCTATAACATTCGAAAATAATACTTCAAATGTAGTTCCGTTGAATGTTGTACCTCCCACGGTAGACAGAGAAATCACTGAAGCCGACCAAATAATAAGTCCTCTCGGTGATTTTACACCGAAGGATAAAGAATCAAAGTCGCAGAGTACTTCGTTAAAACAATATCCGGATGTCAATGAAAATATAACTCCTAAAAAGTTATGGAGACCAAAAGAAAAATATAAGCCTACGGCGAGCCCTATAAAAAACGCTTATTTTAAGAGAACGCCAGTAAAGGCTGGTGTTATTTTACCTTTAAGCTGTAAAATAACTATCCCGACAACCCGGATAAATATAGGGACAATAATTGTACATCTTACAAAGGTTGCAACTATTTGGAAGGTAAATTTAAATGTAATAGCGAAGAATGGTCGCATATTAAGGCCGAAACTGCTGGTGGATTTACCCGCTTGAATAACCGACAATGTTTCGAAAACGTATAAAGATCGTAAACAACACGTGTGTTATTAGTGCGAAGTCGTTAAATTATCCGAAAACAACAAATATTATTACTGTGTATATGTATTGCATGCACAACGGTTGCAAAAGTTTTAGAGTACAGATCTGATGCTATTGTCGCAGCTGGACTGTGGCAATATGCAAAACATAAAATCAGATGACGTAACGCGTAAAATAAGTTTAGAAGCTCTAAGTGCTTACGATTACGATAAAGACGATTTTCACGATTTGTTGAAGAGGTTTAGTGATCCTGAAATTAAAAATTATATTAAGCATGTAGGTCTACCGTCCTACGCTCATTGTTATAGCAAAGAATAGATATTTATACTAAATCAACTAAAACCCAAAGGCTCCGTGACTGCTAATTTGGATGCGACCGGTACTACAGTGGTAAGAAAAATTGATACCGATTGCAAGAGACCGCTTTACTACACTCTGGTGGTCAGTGTACCATTACCGGTTAAATCGAGTCTAACATGTCCAATTGCTGAAATGGTGAGTTCGGCACATGACATTTGTACAATTTTTTCACAATGGCTTGCCGCTTTTAAATGTTTTGTTATTAAAAACAAAATGAGTTGGCCAGTATCGTGACAGATTTCAGTTTTGCGCAAATGCACTCATTGAGTGTTGCGTGGAACGGATTTTCTTCAATATTTCACTATCTTAATTGGGCTTACAGTGTTTTGTACGACAATCAAGATGGCTCAAACGTCACTATAATTATTATTATTTGTGCAAATCATTACACAAAAATAATAGTGAAACATGTGTACACTCGTTTCTAATCAGAGAACCACACAAAATAAAAAATGTAAAAAATTCCATAATGGATTGGATTTAATATGAAAAGCATTTCAGAAGTCGAAAAGTGGTTTAGACTGTTCTCGACAGTATTATTATCACCCATTGAAACCCAGCAGACGTTAGACGCTTTATCCGTCTTGCGAAACGGTTGTAACGCAGGCAACCAGCTGTACGAAGAAGACACGACAGAGAAAGTTTAGAATCTTTAGATAAAAACTTATGCGAGTCGGAAACAAGTAAATCGTTAATATACTGTAGATTTGAATTAATCAAAACGGATGTTAAGAATGAACTCGAGACAGCCAATGTTACTGATCGATGCTCTTTGGTGAACATATATTATGACGGGGCATATTTAGAAGAGTTTATCATTAAATGTATCCCCTTTCATCCACTCAGAACACGCCAGTGTTAAATGTTAAAGTCAATAACGGCGTAGAGGTGCGCCAGAGTAATGCGACAGTAGAGTCCCATTTCAAAACAGTAAAACTCGACATGTTAGAAAGTAAGAGTAAACTGAAATGTGGACGATTCGTTGAGACGATAACCAAATTCCGTTATCGTTTGACGAGAAGCAAGTTCTTGGCGAAAAACCAATAAAGTCGATTCCAACATTATAAATCACCCATCAATCTAAGCAACGCGGGCAAAGACTTATACTTATATTAATAAGGTACCGAAAAATCATGAATACTACAGACCAATAAAAACATTTAAATATGATGACTACACTGTTGGAACGTACGAATACCTACTGACCATTATATAGGTCGCCTCTTAAAGGATTTACCAGTTAATAGCTTGAACTCGTTATCCGGGGTGGATTGGGTTTCTAATATCGTAATAGATTTATGTCTAACAATATGTGCTTACCGAAAAAAATCAAAAATACAAACAATATGTACTGCTATGGTAACCGCTTTGATGAAGAAAAAACAAGTTGGTGAAGTGATCAATCTGAACATAAGTTTTATAAAGGATAGCACTGTTATTATGCCATGGCTTGTAAATAATGACCACTGGATAATTGTGTTTATAAATTTCGATACTAACGAATGTTTTATCATAAATTCTTTTAGTCCAAATGACATAACTAGTCGGACACATAAAATTCGATTCAAAATGTTAACTAAACCGTTGAGAACATATTGTACGTACAACGAAGGAGTGTTTTCCGGAATTAATATTAACTTCTTTCAATAACAAAAACATACCGGTACAATTTGATGGTTTTAACTGTGGACTTTATATTATTTATTACGCTTTCACTTTAATCAACGATTCACAATTCAGCTTAGGGTTCGATCCAATGTCTTATAGAGCATACTTAAAGATATTACAAACATTTGTCAGTAGGTACTGTGGTAAACATTCGAATAAGCACAGACCGATTGGAGATCAAGAATGTGTAGAATGGGTGGCCTGCACAGTATGTTGTCGTTGGATCGCTATCAACTGTAGTTGTGAAAGTGATAGACTCAAAGATTATGTGACTAGTAATTTTAAATGTAATTTGTGCCAAACGTAATTTTTGTAATTACATAACGGGTTTGGAGTTTAGGTTTCTAGTTAGTTTGGCAGCCATCTGTTAGTAGACTCATGGGAACTAATTTTTTATTTTTAAAATTTCTTTTTCTTAACAACAGTCTTTAAAACACTCTTTCTAACCACACTTATTATATATTTAATTTTTGCAACCCCTTGATACAATCTGATGTAAAAAATAAATATATAGTAGACAGTCCGCAGTCTGTAAGTAATTAAAAAAATACAATTTTCACGTTTCAACAAACTTGATTTTTAAATGTATTGTAAGTGGGACGGCATCGAATAACTATTTTCCTATTTAATATTTCATATTCCTATTTATTATTTAACTTATGTTAAACATTTTTTTCTTGAGAAATAGTACCATACGAATCAGACGTAACACATTACAATACCGTTTTCAAAATGAAAAAAATCATATTTAGATGTGATAATATTATTTTAAATCGAAGTTTTTAAGTACCGACTCGGCGACATGTATCTGTTACGACCACAGACCATTAAGACTCCAGTATTTGGTTAATGGTTATTACGTGGTATTATAATGTCATGTTGCTAAGCGCCTAAACTTGTTTATTTACCGTTCGCGCTGCCCACGGTTTGATATCATATTTTTATACGGTAACTGTATTTCAATGTATACAATTGGCGCATTTTTTTGATAATTTTTGTTAACTTTTTTTAGTTTAGAGTTTTGTTGTGCAATTCATGAACAAAGACTAGGTAATTTAAAAAGAACCATTCGCAACCAAACGACCAAGTGAGTCTTTAATATTTAATTATGTAGAAAATATCTTCGCTCGTTTAAAAGAAAACAATAAATATATATATATATATATATATAATATCTAATTATTGTTGTATAAAATTACAATATTACTATTCTATATATAACTAGATTATGGAACTAAGTTTTTTGATAAATTTTATAATAAAATCATTATAATTAATAAATAATAACTTGACAATATACAAAAGGGCAATGCCCAACAAAACTTACAGTTATTTCCTGACCTAAGTTCATGGCAAAAAGGAAAGAGTGGATCGGTACTTGTTTTATCGATACATAAATAAAACTTTGACCGAAACAAAAACGTCCCACTTGTTAATTAGTTTTGTACTTCTAATTCATAATTATCATTTAAAAATACTAAATATTTAATTTTTCACAAAAATCAATAGAATACAAGTTTTTATAAAAGAAATGATAACTTATATGAAGACAAATATGTATTCCATCTGGGAAAATGTTTAAGTTTGTGAAATGTTCAAACGCTTATTCTCGAAAACGACGATTTAAGACTTGAAGTATTTTACACAAATTCGGTCTATATACGTAATAATTTTTTTTTTTAATTTCTCCAAATAGTATATTATTGGTTAAGTGTTTAGCTTGAATTATTTTTATAATTTTTGGCCGAAAAAGGTTTCACGTTTTTCTTCGCACCAACAACCTGCAAACACAGTGAAAAATAACATTCACTCGACTAACTCAAACGAACCATGAAATTGGCGCAGGATCAAAAATTAATTACCTACCTGCAATAACATTCCGGATGCTTTTGTTTTTAAATTCAAGTCAAGGAAAGTAACAACGGGTGTCTTCTTTGATATTGTAATATTTTATTAATCTTGATTTTACCTTGACATTCGTGGGTGTCTATTTTTCGAGAGAATATGTCTATGATAAATTTCCTTTTTTATATATTTTCTTATGCATTACACCAAACACTCATTTGTATACGTATATATTTTGCTGATCTCTGCCCAATTTTTAGCCATTCTTCAAATCGGCATGATTTAAATTAGCCGTGGATAAATGTGTACCTATATTATTGTGAAAGTGTACCCAAAGTTACATAAATGCACATGCGATTATCGACATTTATTAATTTTAGAATTTACTTATTCTAGTGGTTATGAACTTTACTAAAATTGTTTTGTTCTAAGCGGCCAATTTATCAGTTTCTTTTTTTTACTCGTTAGATGCCGATTTCTTTAGATTGAAAATATGTGAAGGACACGTGTGCACCATAATATCGATAAGCAGTATGGTGGAGTGGTGCCGCCATCGTAGTGCCAATGTAGTCGTGACATTGGTGTTCCAAACCATCGTCCAGATGGCCGCGTGCGGCGTCTCGAGGTTTCCTCAGTGTGGTCCTCAAAACGTGATCATGAAGCGTCTGGGGCTGTTCGAGAAGTTGGACGGCGCGTTGGTCACCGCCCGAGTGGTCAATGGCGAAGGGCAAAACGACGTGGCCTACATGCCGGCATACGTCATACCGGACGGGTCGCCGTTAGACCCTTGCATCACGTGTCATCCGCAGAAGACGACGGCGTGGTGTCGAAAGAAGCAAGCAGACATCGAGTGCGAGATGTCCACGGAAATGAACTCGAAAATAAAGCTTACCACCAAAAACGACAACAACGAGCCCGGCTGGCAAACGGTCCAAAACGAAGAGGAATGTCCGTTCAATCCGACATCGAGTTTAGGTAGTTCGTGAATGTGTCTCACACATCACTGTCGAAATGTGGAATACTTGAACCACACTTATATTTTTCTAAAACCGTAAAACCATATAAAGGCACTTGCTATAGCAATAAATTCATAAGTCACATTTGTTAATTATATTCCCATAAAACGAATCGTAAATTCTCGGTTTAACTGTGTTATAGTATGTTCTAATTTTCTAAATCTAATTTTTGGAACCGTATATTATGTTATGATACACAAATAAAATAATTAATATAATATTATGCTATGCGCACGGCGGTAGATTAAATAAAATATTAACCTAACCTATCTTATTTTATTTTATATATACATCATCGAGTACTGTTATCTCTTATCTCTTATCAGGTAGATTAAATAAAATAGAATTATATATCATATCATATGATGTGAAAAAGAAGGGGAAAAGTAAACATACGTACCTATATATGCGGCACGACGGCAGATAATATAAATAATATTAACCTAATCTATCTTATTTTATAAATATATTCAGTCAATTTTCTACCACCAAGGGGCACTGCTGAAGGGGTGTACGGCCCCATGTACTACTAAAAGCCTATGATACGGTTGATCATAAATCATTGATTTCTAAGTTAAGTATTATGGCGGTAAGTGACAAAATGTTAAAATGGATATCCTCAACCGAAATGAATTGTGAAAGTGTGAAAATTGGTTCTATATTAAAAAACAAAAAAGCGTAATCGATAATAAAGATTCAGAGACGTTTTATCCGGTTTATTGCTTATAAAATTAATATGTCTATATATGTCCTATCGTTAATGCCGAAAGACGGTGTCTAACTTAGTCTGAATACAAGCTCATACAAGGCATGTTAGGTGCAAAAGATAAAATCACTTAAAAAAAACTTAGCACAGTCCGAACAACTTGCATTGCATAGGTATCAAAATGATATTTATTTGCATACGATAATAACAAAAAAAACTTCTACCCACTTGTGAAATATGTCACACTGACCTTTCAGTTCAACACATCATCCTAGATTGCACGAAGTAGCGGGACATAAGAAACAACCTAGCAATACCACTGAATATGGAAGAAGCACTCAACAAAAACAATATCACAAAAATCATTACATTCTTAACTTAAATTAATCTCATAAACGAATTTTAACAATGTAAAAATCTTTTTCCGTAGTCAATAAGCCACAATATAATTTGTATTTTTCCTTTTCTTTTACTTCTAATTTACACTAGGCTAATGACCTTTGATGTTGAAGCCTTATTTTCAAATAAATAAAAAAATATTATCTTGTATAATTATGAAAATATATGTAATGGTCGTACACATCGACAAATCATCAGTAAATGTGCCGATACAATTTGTCGCTACATTAGTTGGCATCCACCACAAAAACTATAAACTTGTCTGAAAAAAAAATTAAATCATTTCAAGTAATCATAATTGGGTAAAAACTTTTCGAATAATGTATATTAAATAAGTCTCGAATAACTGCTTGTTTAGTGAATAAAGAATAATTTTTATTTATAAGTAGGTAATGTTAGGTTAGATTAGGTTGGCTAAGTTAAATGAACAGTTATAACTTACATATATATATTGTTTACAATATGAAAGAAATACTTACCACGTTTACGAATACATCTAATATAAGTACTCGGTGAATATTAAATCACACAATATACTCACATTATCGCATGTTAATACTCATACTCTCTAAAGATTTTTTTTTTGTTTAGCCAATAAGTTTATCCCTCTCTCAAACCAAAGGTAAAAGATAAATTTAAAAACTAAATCCAAATTATTTTTTATAAAGATAATTTTCGAAAATGTCTGAACAAATGCAATACTTGTCGAATAATAGTTGATAAGATATTCAATACACAAACGAAATTGTTTAAGTATTCGAGTATTCCGTATTTCGTTCAAGTATAATACCGCGGTTGTAAATTTAATTACGACTTACGAGTATGTCACTAAAGTTGTCTAGCATTGAGTCCGTGTCGTATACACGACCTGACACGACAAGGGAAAGCAAAGTAAGTATTAGTATATTAGCCGTATCCTTAATATCCCCATCTTTGTCATCCCGTCCTAATATGATGCTGACTGCCATTTATATAGAATATAAGTTTATGCATCTAGTTTTAATAAATTCCGACCGCACGTGTCCAACAAAAATATAACCAACACCTACCAACAGTTCATAGCTGAAACTGCTTAGTCTTAAAAAAGAGAAAATGTTTTTTAAGTACATTAAACTTTATACATTTAACCTGCTTAACTATATAACAGCCGATTAGCGTTTATACTTTAAATAAATAAATAGTAAAATGTCTTATCTTTGTCTTCATTTTGATGTTATTTCAAAATTCCAAAAACAGTTTTTTATATCTAAAAAAAGTTCAGTCAATTAAGAGTAATTCAAACACCACGGTTTGAATTACTCTTAATTGTTTTACTTTTTTTATTATTATTAAAAAATTCAAGAGCCATTTTCCTGAGAATAATTAATAATAATTGCGGCCCATGCAACCTTTTTTATCTTGAAACTTTTATCGCCAATTTAGTTATACAGGTGATTTTTTTTAAGAGATCCACTCAATATCTTATAGGATTTAATTAGTTTAACTACATTTCACCAGACGCGAGGTCCCCCCCCCCAACATTTGTGCACAGTTTACTGCCAGCTACAACCGTACCACAAACAGCTGTGAAAGTTTACATTCAAAATTTAACGGTTCATTCTATACTAGCCATCCAAATATCTACAACTTCGTTGATGTGCTACTTGAAATTTAATGCGAAACGTACATAAAATTTAGAAGTAAAGCGAGAAAGAAGAATTTATTAGAGAACAAATAACAAAGCTAGAAAACAAAGAGATCAGACAGTTTGAATTTGTCAAAACTTTAAGTTTGAAATTCTCTCAATAATATAAGAAAAACTTAAATGACAACGACGGAACGCTCATTGGCATACAACATGCCATTGGCAAATAAAGCTTTATAACAGATATGGGATCTAATTTTGTAGGTTTTAGTAATTATCCCTCTGTGTCTCCGTCTCAATCATATTTTGAAGTTAATCATAAACAAATTGTATTTCTGTTGATCTACCTCATCTTTTGAAAGCTACAAGGAATATGAAATATAATTCAATATGAATTTAAAATAAATGAAGATTTAATAGAAAAAAATATCTTGAGTCATTTTATAACCAAGATAGTAATTGTAATTTACGTTCAGCTACAAAATTAACATATCCACATATCCTAGTGCATTTCAAAAGATGAGGGTTTACTTAGCTGTTTAAATTTTCAGTAGAACTGTTGCAGCCGGCATGGAAACTTTCTAGGTTTAAATAAATTACTGTTTTCTTCAAAACCAACCATTCATTTTTAAAAAAATATGGATAAATTGTTAGATATTTTTAATTCTTATAAAAGACCTAATTTAAAAGATTTTAATAGACCATTTAAAAATTCTAAAGCTCAAAATTCAAATGAATTATTTATGGAAAAATTCTTAACAAACTTAAAAGTTTTTGATAAAAATAACAAAGATGTAACTAATCGAATGAAATTTATTAAAGACTGGTTAGTTTCCATTGCTGGTTAAAATTTAATATAGAAAATTCACAACACAACTATGTTCTCTTCACTAATCGATTAAATCAAGATTTTCGGTACATTTTGCAACTAATATGGTAATAATTAGAATCCCACTCCAAACCAATTATCTGAAATCCCAGATCCCTCAAATTGAGAAATTCAAAATATAATGTTTCCAGAAAAATCTCCTTTTAAATTTAAAACACCACTTCCCATTGGATCTGTAGATTATAGAGATTTAAGTCTACCAGATCAAAATTCATTAATACAACACCTATGTAAAAGTTTTGACAAAGATTATCCTTTAACTTGTTTAATAGATTCAAAATTTTTTCATTAATTCAATTTGTGGCCTCACCTGGCAGTGCATCGGCAGGGAGTTACCGTCAAAACGACACGCACAGCCTAAATGGGCGAGATCGGAACATTATAACTATTTAATACTAAACATCTAATAACAGTTAAAAATTGTTGTAAAAGATGCCAATTATAATCACTACCATAAAAGCAGCATATAATAAACTAATAGCTACTTTAAGGATATATGTTCACAAAAGAGATACAAAACCAGGTGATATTGTATCTTTTCTTCTATTGAGATACAACACCTCAATTATAGCTCTACACGTTTCGAAAGTCCCTACTACAAAAATTGGTGTGCGCTCGAGCATAAAAATTGACAAATTCCTTCAGCATCACAACAGTGCTTGTGCCTTTAAGTGCATCAATCGTGTTGGCTCTTCTTATTACCTATTCTTTTGTCTTTCTACCTCCATGGTGTTTTTGGCGTCAGCCAACGACTGCTCTTTTATCCCTCTACGGTGTTTATATCCTCGAGCTATCAACCGTGGTCCTTGTCCTCGACTGTGTACGGTGATTTCAGTTTGATACGGACTACCGTCTCTCTGCATCGTATTCTCCTTGCAGTGATTTTTTTTATTTTTTCTTATTCTATTGTACTATCTATTGACACACTTTTATATATATATATATATATATATATATCATTACTTGGACCCTTTGTAAGTACAAACTCCAAACTTTGGAAGAAGTTACTAGTAATTTTCTGACCTTTTCGCTCCAACAGTATTTATAAGATAAATGTCAACAGTGTTTGGGCGATTAGTTTCTCTTTTCGGCATCATCTTTTAATGTATTATACGCAAATACAAATTTCAGATTATTTTATGAAATAATAAAGAAATTCTTTTATTTAAACACACAGATATTTCTATGCTCCTGCTACTTCCTTGAATTTCTCTTCAGCTCCTGCAGTTTTATTCTTGTCCGGATGATATTTTAATTTTAATTTTCGATACACTTTCTTAAATTCGCGATAACATAGTATTATTTATCATTGGCGGCTAGACAAATCAATTGGTTGACCATTTTGAGACGCCTTTATTTCGTTTTTATCGCTTTCGACTAAATATTTCAGTACAAAGACAGATATTTCTGTACAGGGAAAGAGAGAGTTTAGTTTTAACTCACAACATCCGAACGCCGGCTACAAGTAAGAGGGTGCCAAATTACTTTAAAAAAAATAAATAAAATTTAAAACTACAGACATTGGCCCTAAGAATGACAACATTGTTTCCGAAATACGTTGTATACCGTTGTACACATCTACACTAGCCAAACAGAGACGTTACAATACGCTGGGTATATAATTTTTTATTGTTAAGGGTTTTAAAGATTATTTTATCATATATAACCATAAGTTGGAGCAAGTTTTTAGGCCAAATTACATGTCGAAAATCGCACGCCACAGCAACCACAACCTATGGCTAAGGATACATTTAAAACTGACACATCACCATCATATTATATAAATTAGCCACACATTGCTTAAAAACTATGTGCCTCAACAGCTGCATAGTTGTAGGCTTACCTACTTAATTGTTGTAACGCATCATCCGAAGTCACATTATTACTCACTCAAAACATTTTTTGCCAACAACAGAGCAGAGTTGAAATGTTTTTAGCAGTATTTTAACCAACTTAACAGTCTACTCGTCAAATACTACAAACCAATAGGAACGTCGGCACTTTTTGTTTTAAATTATCAAAAATTACAACAACCACAAGTAAAACATTTTATCTGCTCGAGCAAATTATTATTTGCTGATACAGTAAAATTTTGAGATAGGTCAAGCCGTCATTAAAAAACCATGAGCTGTACATCAAAGTGCGCAAAGGCCACAAAAAAAACATTCTAACGGCAATGCTACCATCGTTATTATAACATTCAACGACAAGCACGCAGGCAGTTTACATAGCACGTCTCCGATATTAAGGGCAGTTGGCCGAAAACTTGTTAAATATCGAAAAGTCGTCGTCTAAACGACGGAGAAAAATAATTATTAACCAAATGGCAAATAGCGACACAGAAATCGAGGTTAAAGCAAAAGCTGTGACAAATCACAAAATTAATATCACACAATAGACACTGATAAGATATTACACGGGATCTTATTTGGTACACAAATGTAATACAATCATAGACCTTTAAAGAAATCTTTATAGTCTATGAATACAATAGGCAAGATTAGTGATAAGACTATTCCAAAGACGATACAAGTGAAAGTGATCCAAACAAACTATAGATTCCCTTATATGTAAAATAAATACATTGAATAATTTAAGTACGCATATTTAAATCAAATATTACTATTATTCTAATGCAGAACATTTAACTGTATATACTAATTATAAATGACGTGAAAAAAAATCTTTGAAATTTAAATTACCTAAGCTTTTATAAAAGCATACGAAATTATTCTAAGCGATATGGCGGTGATCATATTTACTATATAATCACTATATATTCATTTTTACTCATAACACAATGAACAATTTTTTTTTATAATTTAAGTCATTACAAAAATAAAATAATTTAATATGCTTTGTTGGGTTTATGGTTGTGTAATAATTACTGTGAAAAACATTCTTAGATTTTTTTCCCCAGAACATGAGAGAAGTAAATGGATAAAAATAATCAAGTATGTTTAAGGCTACTGAACACATTTTTGTTGAAATATAAATTATGAACGTACAAATTAAAATTATTATAGGCGGACAGATATTCCAGGAGCGGGAGCTCGTGTTTATGCTTGTAATTTTAAGGATGCAAATATGCATAATGGATTAACTTATCGTCCAAATTATTTTTTTAATAATTTCCCATCTCCTAAAATTAATTAAAGGAGAAACTTTTCTCCTGTTACAACAATAACATCAAGTACACAAGTTGCTCAATATAAAGTAACACAAAAATATATAAACATTTTCCTTATTCTCTATGTAGTCAGTAAGTACATTAAATAAATAGAAGTTATTTCTTATATATTTCCAGTGAACATACTGAGATTCCAAAAGTATTTGAGTCAATTGAAACAAATAAATTTATAGTAACAGCATTAACGTTTAGTTTAGTCACTCAAGTTACTAAACTTGAAAGAGAAAATGAAGAAAACATTAAAACAAAATGTGATCGCTGAAAAATCATGATTGCGAAGATACAATTACAAAAGCCAGCACCATTAGTCATTGTAACAATAATTTTAAACTTAAATCACAATTTAAATTAATACTTATGTTGAAAATTCCTCAAATTTATTTTTATGAATTTTCATCAGCCTCTATTAAAACCACAAAACAGTTAATTGTTGTCACTTTTATTAATTTTTATTACACAACTAAAGCAATTCGTTATTAAAACAATCTTTAGTTATTAATAATAATATTTTTTAATATGGTCATGTATAATAAAGAATTATGTATTATATTTATATTTATAATTTATACTGATATAATAATATTATGTCATATTCAGAGATAGAAATTTCAAAATGTTTTTTTATTTTGGATAGAAACTGCCCTATTGGAATATACGCAGAGAAAAAATACAGAGCAACTGAAAAAGTATTAAGCAACTGATGCCATAATAAGGACTTATGTTGTGTTAAAGTAAATTGCCCGTTCTGATTCCAGGACTCTGATATTCCTGTTTCATTTGACCTTGGCCTAACGCTTTCTCTTTCACTAAGTTCCTGTCCACATATTGAAGAAATGTGCCGTATAGCTTTGAAAGTTTTAGGTTTTGTTCAACAAATAGCTTGTGAATTTAAACTCTTAAAGCCTTTGAAAAGTCTGTACAGTTCCCTAGTCTGGTGTATTTTAGAGTATGGTTCTGTAGTATGGGACCCCTACACATCAGTGGATTGTATTATGATTGAAAGAATCCAACGCAAGTTTTTTCGCATTGTTAGTTTTGTCCTTAAGGTTCCTTGTCCTCCACATAATTATTCTCCCAATTCAAAATCTCCTTTAACTCCCATGTCTTGCTGATCGTCGTCATGAGATTAACCTTAATTTTGTTCATAAACTTCTATCTGGTGCAATCGATTCCCCATCTTTGTTAATGCTGCTCAACTTTAGAGTCCCGTCTAGTTCAACTCGACTTCATGCCCCTTTTTCATTCACTAATTATTCCTTTAACTCCCCATCGTTTTCAATGTCTTAAATTGTATAGATTTATTTTAGTAGTACTTCTTTTTGTAAATAAATATAAATACAAATATTCCTGAAAATTTTGTTTTGGGAACTTGTGCCTGTGTTAAGGCCCCTGGTACCGACCGTTTTTTTAGCCAAAACACATCATTTTTTGTCCATCGCACAGACTGAACCAGTGGTCCGATAAGCAATCTAAAATCAGATATGAATTCGTCATGAAGTTTACTTGAGATCGGTCAGAGCCTTTTTTTCAATTTTTTATTTTAACCTTTTCCAAATTTGATTTTAAAAATTTATAAAATGTTCAAAGTGTTTTATGAATAGTAGGAAAAATATATCAAAAAAGTACGCTGACCGATCTCAAGTAAATTTCATGAAGAATTCAAATCTATTTTCAGATTAATTATCGGATCACTGTTTCGACCTGTGCGATGGACAAAAAATGTATACTTTTTGTTCACATTAATTTTTTTTCTGCGCGCGACACCGTTTTGGCGACATGTGCATACGCGTGCGAGCACTACCCTCTTCCTCTACCCACACTGCCCCAAACAGGTATAACGTTGACCGGATAAATTCGGCACCTGCTGAGAGAATTATCCATTATATTTTTATTAAATAAGAAAACTGATTGTATAGACTATACATATATTCAACTATGAATTGTATATAATATAATAATACCGGGTATTCGTTAACCATGGCCCAGTCAATAACTTAATAGTTATTATTTTTTTTATACATTTTTATAGTTGTTAGATAGTACAATTTAAAATGTAAATAATTAAAAAAATATATAACCCCATCCTTTATTTGATAAACTTATTTGACCCGTTTAATATCTTTCAAGTTATTGACTGGGCCATAGTTATCGAATTACCCGATATACCATATAAATGATAGATGTCCAAAAAGTCCGGGAGAGTTTAAATAGAAATACTCGGTACTCGTACTTATATGTACAATAAGTCTAATGAAATAGTACAAATAATATGTAGTAACATAAAGCATATGTCTAAGTTTTAACTATATTTATTAAACTATCATTTTGTAATAACATATTATATATTCAAATTTATACTATATGTGACATTTTTATATAACTATCATGTTATTATTATTCAATATACAACGCGCGTAGTGTGATATAGAACCTCTTTGAATAATTTCAATAAACTTAAAATACTCTAATAGATAGCGTACATATTCATTTTAGGCGTAACATTTACATAACAATAGGTTCATTAAAGAAGGAGTTAAACACACGACTCGACACGAACTTATCCGAGACGAACTTAACCAACACAGAAACGCACTATTTAACCCAGCCCACAGCGCAGCGAAGCGCAGTTGCTCTCTCACATCTCTCTTACAACCTTCCTCTCCTTATTGTGTGGACGCCAAAGTCGGGTAGCTGTTATCAGTCCGCCGCGGCCACCAATATCCTTTCTTTCCTTATTGTGTGGACGCCAAAGTCGGGTAGCTGTTATCAGTCCGCCGCGGCCACCAATGTCCTTCCTTTCCTTATTGTGTGGACGCCAAAGTCGGGTAGCTGTTATCAGTCCGCCGCGGCCACCAATATCCTTTCTTTCCTTATTGTGTGGACGCCAAAGTCGGGTAGCTGTTATCAGTCCGCCGCGGCCACCAATAACATAATCCTTCCTTATTATCCTTATACATACATACGCCGAGTCCGTAGCGATATATAAAAATACTATATTCATTACAGTTCAATTACTTAAATACTTTAAACCGTACGAGTTTCTTATCACACACGTGTCATTATTAACCAACAAAAACACTGTTGTTCTTTCGTTCATTATATACATATACCTATACCTAATTACTTTCCTCTTAAAGGTATCGTTAAAGGACATTAATTCTAGCGGTCGAACAATCCTATTACACCCATGTGACTATTTTTGGTCAGCAAGGAATGTAGTCGGCTTATAATAACTCAGTAGACGTGGTTATTTCTGACAAGCGCACTGATTATTATAATACCATTGGTAGACCGTGTACTGAATTACACTTTAACGAGAAACAGATGGTCATAAGATAACGTTAAAACACCAGTGTCTGAAATATATTTTATGAATGAAAACATTCGTGTTAAAACAACGTCCATTTCGGCATATCAAGATCACATACTCAAGGAATATCGACAAGGTCATAGAGCTTCGAGTGACTCCACGACAAGGTATGTACTGCATACAATATTATAACACTGTGTAATAATAAGTCTAGAGGCAGGAAGTGAGCCCTTGTAGTAAACATACACACATGCACACCCCGATTAAGAGTCGTTTTCATACTTATTTAAAATATCCATTCACCGCCGCTTACCCGTCCTTTTCTTTTATTACAAATTGGCGCCCAACCAAAAGCTTATACCTACAAAACACAATTTTTCTAAGCATTGTTCAAAAATAATCTTTATTTTTCCCTTTTCTCTAAAAAAAAAAAAATATATTCTTTCTCTCACATTTTCAAAAATATCACACACTTGTTTAGAAACATATTAATGACTCGCACAACAAAAGAACTTTTTATTTTAACTGCCAAACAGATTCTCATCAAATTAATAATCCAATACAACGATAAAATAATAACAAACTATTTTGAAATCATTCAAATAATTACAAATATAATCTGGGACATTTCTACAAAATATGACATTGATGTAAACAACTCCCTTCTGTTCCAAAGATTTTTTACACATCATATCAGCAATCGTCAAACTTTTCCTATCTCGGACATTACTTTAATAAACAAAGTAACGGAAACACTTCAATTTATCGTCAAAAATTCAGTACACAAAATATTTCATTCAATTCCAAATTATACAGATTTTATACAACTAAATGAAAAAGAGACATTAATTTAAAACCTATGAGTTCAGTACACACCGTTGAAGTCACTAATACAATAAAACAATTAATTCAAAAAATCATAAGCACTCATAATTCCCCTGTTGCATTTGAAAACAAAAACAAATTACAAACCTTTTTAGCGAACTTACTCTGGACAGTAACAAACGAAAACAACAACTTCTCTCCAAAAACGTTATATGCGTTTCTACATTTTTTTGAATCCAGACTAATTAGAGGAATCATATATCCAAAAACTAGCAATGAATTAATATTAATTTTTGAAAACATTTTAAACAAATTATCTCCCACGAATATTATTCCCACAAATGATCATTACACAGACGACCTCACAAATATCTTAAGACAAATTATTCGTGTATTCATATCACAGGCAGATTTTTCAACTGAAATAACCTCCCACAATCAATACAAAAATTTAATAAAACAGATTTATACACAAGCCCTCAGAAATACTAATATCAAAGACAAAGAAGCTATAAAATATTGTCATACGGTCTTATTAACCAGAACAATCAGAAGTTTTATCTTTCCTGCAACGATTCAAGCGTTATTCCTGGAAATATTACAATTATTAGAATCCACATATTACACGCAAACATAAACAACACCCAACAACACGTTTCCATTATCATGTCAAATGGAAAATGACCATTTAAATGATATTTATCAATTGAACAACTTAAGTCAATTAGAAGGCACCCTTGAATACTGTTATGACAGAATTACAGTGACGCCAATCAGGTCATTAAATGATCTAACCGAGATTAACATGGCAATACACGGGTAATTGAGCCCCGACCGATTTTTCTGTAGAACACTTAACAGGGGTGACAAAACTTCTCTTTGTACACCAGACATAAAACTCTTAAAAATATCGTTAAATTTTTCATTACAAAACTCTCAAAAATGCCTAATTTGCTTACAAACTTAAATATTTAATAAATATATATACCTACAAAATGTTTTTTTTGTAACATATCCAAATTTTCACAAACATAAACACTTAATAATTTCAGCTTTGTCAATACACTGAGGAAATGTAACTCTTTTAATACACAAATACTTAATTTCGATTTTATTTTTTATATATCTTGGTGAATATCATACTATAGATCTATATACTATCTTATTATAGATGTAGATAACTTTAAAATTATAACCACTGCATCATACCAACTTAAATTTTGAATACAAAAATAATATTGTTCTAACATAGTTCATTTTTATAATAATAACAATAATATACATAACACCTATAAAATAAAGGCCACTCATATAATAATACATGCTAAAAAATATATATATATATAAAGGGCAATACACATAGGCCTAACATATAATAATAAAAATAATATTAATGCTAATAAATAGAGCATTAATAAATAAATAACGCTTTTATATAAGCCAAATATATAATATTGAAACCGATAAAATTATATAAATATAGCAATGAACTTAACAAGAATAGGTTTTCATTAAACAACATAATAATAATATTCGCCAAGCAAATCGTATAACATTATGAATCTTTACAACAAATATTATAAAAACAATAATATAACAAAATCAAATTTAGTATAAAAGTATCACCCTTTTATAATTTTAATAATGCAGTAAACAAATCCATTACAATTATTTCACAAAAAATAATGCGTAAAATAGTATAATTTCCTAACATTCACAATATTTCCACATATCTCATAAACAATTATCGAATTTTTGCAAACAATCCTTATACACAATATTACTGTATTACACGAAATCAACTACAATTCACACCTAATTTTTTTTAAATATCACTTTAATACGCTCAAGCGAGGCTTCAGGCCGAAATAAAAGATCATACTAGTATACTTAATGAACCATAAATATAAAACTGAAATTTATCATAAAATACCAAATCAAAAACTATCATTACTTTAATACCAGTATTAAAACACTTTTCTAATTACAAACCGAGATACCTAATAGCAAATGCAAACGGGAAATGTCCTTATAACCTAATAATGCTAATAAAATTGCGACCCATAGGATTTTCTTAATTTAAGGTTTCAAACATAGAAAAATAACATCACACACAATATTATAACCGACAAAATGTCGGGATATAGCATCAATACTAATTACAACATTAAATATACTACCAATAATTAATATAAGCATTATATCGCAAAGTTAATTTACATAAGAATAATATTAATAATCCTTGTATAATAAGTGATATTAATAATGATAATATTAAAAAATATATACATAAAATATGCTAATAAATATTACATAAATAATACAGACCAAATACCAAATATATATTAAAAAATTTTTTTTTTTTAAAAAACACAGGCTATTTTCATAAAGAATGTTAATATAGGCTACATACATAATAAGAAAGCCAAACAAACAATAAAAAATATTGAATAATGATACAAAAAATGCTATTGATCATTTATTTACAATACAAATATAAACATACATAAATGAGATATCAATAATATAGATATCATATATAAAGTCTAAACATATAAACAAGATGCTGATAAATACTCTATTACACAAATAATAAAAATACACACAGGCCAAAAAAATACATAAATGATGCCAAGTAAGACCAATTGCATAACGCTAAGATCAGACAAAACATACATACTGAGAAAAATATATAAAAAAATTCTAATTTGGTATAAAAGTATGATATTTTTCATACAACTCATACATTACACATATAATTAATATATTCACAATAGATTATAAAACTACTTTTAATATTATGCATTGAGTCAAATGCGTTACAGCAAAATTAAAACACAATTTTGATACATAAATCATCTAAAAGGGAGATAGATAACACAAATTAACAAGAATATAAATACTTTATTAAGATAAATTACCACTTATATTAAACAAAACTAAATCATTTCAATAAAATTGCCCATCACAATAAAATTCACTTAAGCCAAGAATAAATTACACTATACAATTTTCTTATAATTATCATATAACTTTAATGACACAAAATACAAATTTGATCAACTTTTCTTAAATCTAGAATAACGTAATAAAAACATATATACAACAAAAATTCTTTTATACATATTATCATTAAGCATACACGAGTATATCTACTCAATAAAATCATCCTTAGTTATATTAGATCTAATCTAAGTAATAAAAAAAAACAAATTTAAAGTTTTCTAAAATATTTCAAAACTTATTTACAAAAAACTATATTTTTAAGAAACAAAAAATACATTAGTTAAATTAACACATACATTTCTATTTCAATCACACAATGTGATGACATTTATTCCATAGTTAATATTTCTACACCACTATGACCACTTTGTTCATAATTTTATATAACAAATGCATCAATAAATATGCAATAATCAACGCTTTTATACTTTATATACATCACATATACAATAATATATACTAATCTAGAATAAGGCTAATTACTAAGCATAATATAATTCACTAACACAATTTTAAAACAAAAAATACATATAATTTATAAAAAACAAAAAATATTACATAATTAATACAATCATAAATCATGTATTTAGCATTTAAATATTAGATCTTAATAAATATCACTTAACTCAAAATATTCTCTAAACTATATATTATAATCATTGATTTATGTAAAAAAAAAAACATAAAATATAAAAGTATAAAAAAAAAAAAAAACCTTTTTATTATATACAATCTCATATATTCCCAATTATTAAATAATATTATTATCAAATGTAATCATGTCATAATTGTTATTATGTGTCTAAAACATTTGTATTTCAATATAACCTAGCACTTAAGTCATTATCACATTATATATAACGAAACATTACATATGTAAATTCGATACATGCCTCATTTTCACTAAAACCATTTATTGTATAAAAAACAACACTAATTTGTAAACAAACATACACACTTATGCTCACACATAATCGACCCTTCTTTATCTACAATCTATCAATGTGTACAACAATAGGATCGATTCCATTACATACAGTCATCGGCAACCGATCATCGGACCGCCCACATCTATACGGAAACACGCAAACCAAACCGGATTGTCAAATTCTCAATACAATCCTGAAATCCTATTACAAACAGTAATTCGTTCGACCTTCGCAACGGTTCACGTGTTTAACTTCAGTAGTTCAACCAATCTTACTGTCATGTCGACATTTTCTAAAAGAAATGCTTGGTATTCAAACTTCATTATTGACGACTACATGAGACTTCTCGTGAATTATTCCAAGTCAAACGTTTATGCATTTAATACGGATTTCATTAATCAACTCCTCACACATGGCTTTGAAAACGTCAAGAAAAATTTAATCGAACACCACATATTTTCTAAACAATATTTGTTTTTACCAACAATTGTGAGCGGTTGCCATTGGATTCTAAACACAGTACACATCCCATCACATACTATAACACAGTATGATAGCTTATACACATATTTTCCGCAAGTAACCAATACCATTGCAACCATGTTGAAACAATACACAGATCTTATGAACATTGATCCAATTAATTGGACAATCGTTCAAGGTGATTCTCCCTATCAAGAAAACGGGTATGACTGTGGAGCTTTTGTTCTCGAAATGACCAAACATATCACTATGGAAACACCATTCAATTTCAATCAGAAACATATGTCTCTTATTCGTATTCGACATGAGAAGGAATTACGACTTCAAACAATACTACCAATACTTTTACGACATGGCATGGATGGTAGCAATAATCAATCATCTCAAACTTCTAAAAACACAACATTATCACCCAACTCAGTATCAGGTGAGTCCACTGAGTTAATAAACTATAAAGCCATAAAGAACAAGCGTAGACTCAAACGTATGTGTTATAAAAGACCACGAAATCACAAGAAAAAGAACAAAGCAAAAACACATGATCACACATTATCACAATAATACACACACCTAAATTTTTTAGACAAAAAATATAATATATTCATAATAAAATAAAAAAAAAGGGGAAACAACATGTATCACATTTCATTATATTCTCATAGTTTAAGATAACTAACCATTATTATTATCATAATTACTATTATTATTTTATCCATTATTATACACCTTATCATGTTACGAGGGCGTAACATAAAAAAATTAGCCCGCACTTTGTAGTAACATAAAGCATATGTCTAAGTTTTAACTATATTTATTAAACTATCATTTTGTAATAACATATTATATATTCAAATTTATACTATATGTGACATTTTTATATAACTATCATGTTATTATTATTCAATATACAACGCGCGTAGTGTGATATAGAACCTCTTTGAATAATTTCAATAAACTTAAAATACTCTAATAGATAGCGTACATATTCATTTTAGGCGTAACATTTACATAACAATAGGTTCATTAAAGAAGGAGTTAAACACACGACTCGACACGAACTTATCCGAGACGAACTTAACCAACACAGAAACGCACTATTTAACCCAGCCCACAGCGCAGCGAAGCGCAGTTGCTCTCTCACATCTCTCTTACAACCTTCCTCTCCTTATTGTGTGGACGCCAAAGTCGGGTAGCTGTTATCAGTCCGCCGCGGCCACCAATATCCTTTCTTTCCTTATTGTGTGGACGCCAAAGTCGGGTAGCTGTTATCAGTCCGCCGCGGCCACCAATGTCCTTCCTTTCCTTATTGTGTGGACGCCAAAGTCGGGTAGCTGTTATCAGTCCGCCGCGGCCACCAATATCCTTTCTTTCCTTATTGTGTGGACGCCAAAGTCGGGTAGCTGTTATCAGTCCGCCGCGGCCACCAATAACATAATCCTTCCTTATTATCCTTATACATACATACGCCGAGTCCGTAGCGATATATAAAAATACTATATTCATTACAGTTCAATTACTTAAATACTTTAAACCGTACGAGTTTCTTATCACACACGTGTCATTATTAACCAACAAAAACACTGTTGTTCTTTCGTTCATTATATACATATACCTATACCTAATTACTTTCCTCTTAAAGGTATCGTTAAAGGACATTAATTCTAGCGGTCGAACAATCCTATTACACCCATGTGACTATTTTTGGTCAGCAAGGAATGTAGTCGGCTTATAATAACTCAGTAGACGTGGTTATTTCTGACAAGCGCACTGATTATTATAATACCATTGGTAGACCGTGTACTGAATTACACTTTAACGAGAAACAGATGGTCATAAGATAACGTTAAAACACCAGTGTCTGAAATATATTTTATGAATGAAAACATTCGTGTTAAAACAACGTCCATTTCGGCATATCAAGATCACATACTCAAGGAATATCGACAAGGTCATAGAGCTTCGAGTGACTCCACGACAAGGTATGTACTGCATACAATATTATAACACTGTGTAATAATAAGTCTAGAGGCAGGAAGTGAGCCCTTGTAGTAAACATACACACATGCACACCCCGATTAAGAGTCGTTTTCATACTTATTTAAAATATCCATTCACCGCCGCTTCCCCGTCCTTTTCTTTTATTACAAATAGTACAAACAAGCTATAGTACTTTGCTGCACGTCATGCATTTACCTATGTTTACACACTGTGCTAGTTTTATATAAAGTTAATACAAATTAAAATGGAAAGTGTTGCTAAAAAGAAACGATCATTGAAATTAAATGCCCCATTAGTATAAAAGATTTAACTCCACAAGAAGCTGCTAAAATAAAAAAAATTAAGTACTTGGTGGTAAATAAAAACGGAGACATTGAACTAAAACGTACTTCCCAGTACTACTTTCAAGTTCAAGGGCAGTTACACATTACACTAAGGCAATACTGTTATTTTGTCGTTTGGACTCCTAAAGGTGAGTTGGTCCATCTTAAGAGTTAAAATGATTATTAATTATATAATATGAGTCAGTGATGTGTAATAATATTGTAACATTATTATCTTATTTACTATCGAATTATTTTGGTCAAACTATTTTAATTTTTATATTGCACGATTATTTTTTGAAAAAATTGTTCGCGATAAAAACTTTTGGAACGTAAAGATGGAAGAACAGCTCAAATCATTTTACATGGATCATATGCTTCCCGAAATTTTTAACCCTTTAAGTTTATCGCAAAAAATTGTGATTTTTTTGAAACTTAGTATCTATACTCTGTTCAAAATGAGATCGGTACACGGAACAAATGCACGGGGGTCTCTCTGGGGCCAACTTGTTTGGTAGCGTTAGGTCGGCAACCAGCTCTAAGCCCAAAAATGCCAAATCTAAAACCGTCTAAGCGCACCGATTGGCGGAAATAACGGACGTTAAACGTGAGAGAGAGAGAGAGAGATATAATGTGTAAGAACTTAGTTTATCTACACATTAACATATGTTTTTTTTTTAAAACATGTTTTGTAACGAAAATGATATACGATTTTGAAAAATATTTTTGTGATACAATATGAGCGATGAATTAAATCAACCTGGTCCATCTCGGCCCAAACGTATTTGTACAAGAAATCTGGGATATGAAAGTAGAATCGAACAAATGCTTTTCGAGTCCGAAAGTGACGTTGATTATGAATCAGATTCCGATAGCAATTATATGGATGATTCTGAAAGTTCTGAAAGTGATGCTGACTCTGTGAAAAATGCAGGTAATGAACATTATACTCCTATACAACCTAATACTGTGGACAGTGAAATGGGTATTCGTTGGTTAGAAGAAGAAACGGATTTGCCAAATTTTAATTTTATAAAACAAAATGAATTATTGGTTCCGATACCAGGTGACGGGAATCCTATTGATTTTTTTTTACTATTCGATGACGATTTCATTCAATTAGTCGAACAAACTAACAGTTACGCTGAAAAAGAGTTTTTACGTATTGGTAGTGCTCCGAGGTCACGTATATCGATGTGGAAACCCACGAATAAAGATGAAATGCTGACTTTTCTAGCTTTGGTTATTCATACTGGTACCATAAAATTAAATAGATTAAACGATTATTGGAAAAAGCACCATTTATTTGATATGACTTGTTTTTCGAATTATATGGGCCGTGATCGATTTTTAGTATTATTGCGTTGTTTTCATTTTTCCCCGAATATTGATATCCAAGACCAAGAACAACCTTTAGATTGTTTGTACAAAGTTAGACCTTTAATTGATTATTTTAATAACAAAATGAAATCAATATATTACCCTAACAAAGAGCTTTCACTTGACGAGTCGATGGTTTTGTGGAGAGGGCGCCTAGTTTTTCGTCAATATATTCAAAATAAGCGGCATAAGTATGGCATAAAACTATACATGCTAACTGAACCGAATGGGCTAATTATCAAGTTTGCTATATATACTGGAGTACTCGATGATATGGGAGGGAAAAGTCATGCCGCTAATGTAGTTTTGCATTTGATGTCTGATAAATTGAAAAATGGTCATTCATTGTACATGGATAACTATTACAACAGCTTTGATTAGGCAAATAAATTAATTCAACAATGTACGTATTGTACCGGCACTTTGAGATTGCAAGGAAAAAATACGCCAATAGAAGTAAAACAGGCAAAATTAAAAAAAGACGAAACTATTGCTAGGTATGCGTGAGGTGTGGTAATTGGAAAGTGGAAAGATAAGAGGAAAGTAGCCTATATATCAACCGAATTTAAAAATGATATGGTAGTTTCTACAAACAAAAGGGGCAAGGAAAAATTTAAACCAAAACCTATCGCACATTATAATAAGTATATGAGTGGTATAGATCGTCAAGATCAAATGCATAGTTACTATCCCTTTACCAGGGGTTCGGAACTAATTCCGGAACATGTTCCTTCATGACTCCCTGTTGTAATCGTTCCGGAACAAATACCCGGAACTCGTTCCTCAAGATATTCGTTCGGAGCAAATACTCGGAACTCGTTCCTCGAGATATTCGTTCCGGAGCAAATACCCGGAACTCGTTCCTCAAGATATTCGTTCCGGAACAAATACCCGAAACTCGTTCCTTGAGATATTCGTTCCGGAGCAAATACTCGGAACTCGTTCCTTTGATATTTGTTCCGGAACAAATAAAATGTAATTGTTCCTTGTCATTATTAATAATTTATTAATGGAGCAAAATGTATTTGTTCTACGTATTATGTTGTTTCGTTCGAGTTTATTGAAGGTGCACATTTTTTTTGTTACTTTATTCTTTGTGTGTGGTATTTTAGAAACAATAGACACATTAATGTAAGTTAAATATTAATTAATTTAAGTTAAATGTTAATTAATTTACCAAAAGATTATAGTTAATGCATTTAATATAACAATTAATGTTATTTTCAGTGTACATAAATGTATATAGTATATACATGGTTAAAGTTAACAGAGCTATTATAATATATTTTTACATACTGAGAAAAATGTATGCAACTAATCCATCAAAACCATCAGTCCTTTAATCATAAATTAAACTTGCAAAGTTAAAAAACACTTAATTTATATTAATTTAATATTTTTTTGGCTAATTATTTATGATTAATTTTCAGTGTATTTTTTTTACACAGCATATACAGGGTGATTCTTTTATCATGAACCACTCAATATCTCATAGGGTTAAATAGGAAATTAAAATATTTTTTTTTCATATTGTTGTTATACAATGTGATCTCAATTTTTCACAATTTTTTTTGTTTTACCCCCCTCTCAACTTGTGATAGAGCTTCAAGTTTAGGACAGGAGGAAAGGAGGAATGTAAGATTATTTTTATCTGCGCGCATTTCCAAACCGCACTTCCCCTCCCATCCTAACTTTAAAACTCTTATAACTTTAAAAATAGTTATCCTAATCTGGTTATCGACCAGTCAAAATTTTTAGTACATTATTCTCAATTTAAAAAGTTAATAAAATATATACGTTACCATTTAAGTTTCAAAAGTTGCTATCAAAAAAACTTAGTTGAGAGGAGGGTAAAAACAAAAATAATTGTGAAAAATTGAGATCACATTGTATAAAAACAATATGAAAAAATAAATTTTAATTTCTTATTAAACCCTATGAGATACTGAGTGGTTCATGATAAAATAATCATCCTGTATTACTCTAAGGATAAAAACTATTAGCTAGTTAAAAAGACCTAATAAATAATTAAAATATTCAATAAGGATTGAATAATAAATGTATAAATAATAACTGGATTCATAAATAAAATAAATTAACTACTGTTATAACTTATAACCTATAAACAGTAAGTTGTGAAAATTTGCATAGTAATAACATAACAGATTTGACTTTTAGTATAGGATAGAAATTTGAAACTTAGAAAGTCAAAAATACCAAATAAATATTAGAAAATATTTCTATAATAATTAATATGAATAATACCAACTAAATAATTCAAGAACAATTAATAAATGTATAAATAATTAAATAAATAATTGAAAAAAAATTCTATAACAACTGTCAAAACAAATCAAAATAAATGTACTTCTGTCATAATATGTAAAGTTTTAAATTTGTTAATGAAAGTTACAGTTAGTTTTGTTTTTTGAATTGATGGTACGATCTAACTAATAATACGTCTTCTTTTGAAATTTTCGCACGCTGGTCCGACAAAATAAATTTTAAATTTGAAAAAAGACGCTCAACCGTTACCTGTAAGATATAAGATAAAAATATTATAAACGTAGAAAACATTTTTTTATGATAAACTTATTAAACATTGTATATGAAAGATGTTTTAAGGTATTCTTAGTCCGCAAGTCAACAAGACATCGTCGTCAACGTGGAGTTTAGGAAAAAATGTCTAGAGGAAAGGATGTCCAAAAACAAAAATGTTCAAAAAGAATATGATTAAAATGCTAAAAAAAACTAAAAATAAAAAGACATTAGTAAATTTAACAAATAAGTGAATATATAAATCACATAAATTAATAATAAATAATATTAATTGTTTTTTAATTACATTATATTGACAATAAACATAAATATTAGAAAAAAATAAAGGATCTTCTTTACATAATATATAATTTGTTAATAATATCATTTAAAATTTTTTTACCGGATAGTTTTTGTACTTTGACAATTTTTCCATTGATATTTTACCAAACAGCATATTATGTTATTCTAGTAATATTACTTACTTGAGTGGAAGGTAGTGCGAGTATTACTTGAGCAATTTTATAGAGAGTTGGAAAACATTTTTTCTTTTTTCCCAAACTAATAAAATATTTTCATTCCTTTGTACCCTTGGCTCATTCATAAATTTCTGTAATTGTACCTCTAACGTTTCGCATTGCGAAACTTCCGACGGCGTCTTGTGAAACATTCGTTCAGCGTCTTGCAGCTCGTTTTCTAACTCGTCAGAAGACGAATAATTGTCCAATGTATGCTGTGATGAACCCAGTCTGGGTAATGGACCCAGACTCAGTTTGCGATTAATCTTTGTTCATTTCAGCCCTTTATTGTAAAAACGAAATTAACTTAATACACAATAATACTGATTTAATTACTAAAACTTAAATCTATAATTGTAAATTTGGCCTAAAAATTATAACAAAAAACTTGATAGAGAGTCTATTACTTCAATAATAAATACATTTTCTTAAATAACAATGAACTAAATTTTAAATTGAGTAAAATATAAATGATAATACGCATACCAAATATTATTTATATAACTCTTGGCCTCAACGATTTGTGAAGGTTTCAGTAGGACATTGTACCTCATGTCTAACAAAATAGCACTAAGGAAACATTTATTGTCGAAAAGTACCTGTTCTCGTCTTTTCAAAGCTTCGACAAATTTGGTTCCTGTAGTGCTATTTGTATTTTTGGTGTCTAATATGCATTTTCTCCATATCCCAAGTGCGTCACCTGGCAATAAACACTCCGATTGCAATTTCGTGCAAGCTATTCTAGCTGGGCTCAAGGCACGTTTCAGTTCAGCAAGACTATTCCAAAAAAAATCCGGATATTGAAAATCCTTATGGAGTGGACCCAATGACATACACAATGGATGGCAAGATAAAATATCCACAACCATATCAAACGCTGAACCCCATCTAGTAGCACCATCTATTGTTGGTCGTTTTAATTTAAATTGGTTAAGTGACGACTCATTTCTTGGCCTTCTCAATACCTTGGCTAAACTTCTACATTGATTTAATATTTTATTTACTTCCTTTATTTTTAATATATCTAAAACTGCCAATTGTAAAGTATGCGCCATACAACGCATACTGACTAAAATCGGTGTATTAATAGTTGTTCCTAATGAGTGTAAAATAGTATCACTTATATCATTTTCTTCACCATATTCAACGTCACAATTTTGTAAATCGTTATCGTCTTCACATTCTTCGCCATCACTATCTTCTGAGTCGGTATTATCTTCATTTCAATTTACATGGGATGACCTTTGACACATACTCAACAGTGATGTTGTCTTAATCATATTCGCCCCATTGTCGGACGTTATTGCAAATACTTTATCTAAAACGATTTAGTTTTAAACTCACATTAATACTTATGTACATGAGTACATTTACAAAGCATACCTATTACACGCAACACAATAATAATACATTTGTTTAAAATATTCTATAGAATTTAGAAAACATAATTAAGGTTTATAAATTTACTCATAAACAAGTAAAATGTGCGATGAAGCAAAATAATAGCTATGTATTTAGGGGTTAAATGAGGATCAGCATATAATAGACGAGCTCATAAGTACTTAATTTCATAAAATCCATATTTTTTGATAGGCAATAGATACATAATAAATTATGATGAAAATATTGTTAATGAATATAAAATTTAGGATTTATTATTTAATTATATTAAAAGTGTATCTTTGATAAGTTGATAGAAAGATATTGAGGCAAAGAGTGTCAGAAAATGAAGTGGTTGGATATTATAAGTATTAAATATATAAAATTCAATAAATAAAAAACATTTTTTTAAAAATTATATAATCATTTACTCACCTAACTGTAAATTATATTTATTAAGTGTTTCCATTATAACACTCTTTAAATTATAGGATGTGGAATCATAAATTTGAACAACACCTAGTGTTCTGATATTTATGAAATTATCGGTTATATATTGAACATTTATACCCAGTATAGATCTATTATGCCGAGTACAAGAATCAATTTTTAAAGCAAAATATGTATCTTTTAAATCGTTTTCAATTTCCTTTCTAATAATATTTGCTTTTTCAATAATACCGTCTTTTACGATCTCCGAATTCATTGTGATGCCCATAGCATTAAATATCGGATCGGTAATTTTTTTAAATCCTACGTCATCTACACATTTAAATGGACGCCCGTCTATGGTTACCATCTCAATACAACCATCCATAAGAGTTCGTCTATTTATACGCAATGAAATCTCTTTTACATCATTTTCCTAGAATAAAAGATGTTGGTATATTATTTAATTTTACCAAAAAAAATAGTACATGTGTAGCGTGAAGCGTTATGACCAGAACCACATTTCAAATTTCCTAATGCCAAATTTTGCCGCCCCCATTGATGTATTTCCAATGCTCTCTAGAAAGTTTTCTAAATTACAATTCGTAACTTTTCTGTATTTGTTATTTTTAAACCTTATTTTATTTATGGCAAGTGCCAATAAAATAAGGTTTAAAAATATCAGATGAAGAAAAGTTACGAAATTTAATTTAGAAAACTTTCTAGAGAGCATTGGATAAACAACATTAGGTGCGGCCAAATTTGTCAATGACAGTGTGAATTTCATCCATTAAACACCTTCTTTCTTATTGGGTCAGATAGGAAGCAAACGAAAATGTAAATTTTAGTATAAAAAGCCAGTACAGTAGGATCGGGACATAGTTGGAACGGGGAGATCACAGGTCTATAGGAATTACTATAACTGAAAGTGATAAAATTACTTTTAAATAAACGCTTCGATTCGAATCTGTGGTTAGTAGGTTCAAACGAATAAATTCAAAACCAAACACAGTAAGAAAGTATTATACGTAAGTGAGTAGTAGTAGCAGTGAGTAAGTAAAGGAAGAGGTTCACAGATTCTTCACAGATAAAAATACAAACATCGATAAATACATTTTTTCTATAGACAATTATATGCTTATAAAAATTAATTTTTAGTATTACGGTGGATACGATTTATATCCATGTATCATAATTATCAATATAATGAAAATATGTTCATTGCATGTTGACTGGTTCACTCACACATGTCATATAATTATCCCCCTTTTTAGGGGTTTTCCTTAATAAAACAAAAAGTTTAACTACAGATTTTTGTGAGAATGTAATTGTTATAGCTCCATTTTAGTTCTATCATCAGTCTAATTTTCAGCCTTCATACCAAAAACTTTGTTTGGAAAAAAAATAAAGAAAACATTTCTATCTCTTTTAGGAGAAAGGGCTTATGATATTTTTTTGGTTTGTCAATGTTTATCAATAGTATTATATTTAATGGATAGTCTGTACACATTTGGAACTAATTCGACTATTTTAAAAGTTATGGAGCATCGTAATTCTAAGTTGAAAAATATGTACATTTTTTGGGTGTTTTTATCGATATTGAAGGGGAAGGGTTAAATTTTTTAAATTTTCGACCCAATAAAGTACCTTTAAGATACGATTACTGGTCTATAGAATTGCTACACGAAGAAATCTGTTCAGCGGTTTAAAAGATGTCGTGGGTCCAGACACAAAAAAAAAATCATTGTAAATACCATACTTTCTCAGCTCCGCATCAAAGCTAAAAACCTAAAAATTGTTTGTTTTATTTAATAGTGTAATACATTAAGTACTAGAATGCTAAAATTAAAAGCATTCTATTATAATATTAAATGTATTAATATTGTTATTTATTTTATTTAAGAAACTTAATATACCCTGTTTGTTTACAATTACCTCACTGGATCATCTTAAATAATTTTGAAATAACTTATAATACATTATATTTGCTGAAAGGTATACACGTATTAACACTTAATCAGTTTTAACTGTAATTCAGTATTTCATTTAATATTATAGAGTGATTCATTTAAGAGAAGACACTTACTTTCTTGGAAAATAAAAGCAATTTTTTTGGTTTACTTTTTAAAAACATGTTTGTTTGTGTTATTTTACATTATTATACAAATTAATAAAATCTAAATATTTACATTTTTTAGTATTTTCCAGAGCTCTATCAACTTTTTAAACTGAAATAGTAATATATAACTATATTTAAATAATTTTTTAAGTTAAGAATAATTTTCTGAAAATGTGACTGGTCGAATACCAGTTTTGGATAATTACTTTTAAAGTTATTTAAGTTGGAAAGGGAATGTGGCTTGTAATATTAGTTTTATTTGCGTGCATGACTCTACCGCACTTCATGTTCCGTTTTAAATGTTTAACTTTAGTAACTTTTAAACTAATTTTCTAAAATTAGTTATCGTCTAGCATAGGCAAAATAATTAATCCTTAGCTGAAGCCCCCAAAAATATTATATATGTTAATGATTTTAGCATTTAAAAAAAATTAAATGTATGTACTTAAAATGTTAGTTTTTTGCTTAGAGGCTTAGCTGAGATTGATTTTACAATGATGTGTTATCATTGTTACAATAATATTTTTATAAAATAGAAGGGAAATAATTCCTACCTTTGAGTAAGATTGTCTATTAGGTAAAGTTCTTATGTTTTCTTCTGTTATATCATTAGATACCGTTGGCCATGTTGTATTATATATATCACGATGTAATCTTTTAAGATTCCGGACCATATTACCAACCCGATTACTCTAAAAAAGAGCACAAATTAATAACATAAGTCTGTTTAAATTTATACTCAGATACCAACCAATTAAACAATAAAATAATTAAATTTTTTTTAAAAATTGTTTAATGAAAGTTTTAAGCAATATTATTAGGTATATTACTTACTTTAATGGATGTGTTGCAACCTGATATATTACATTTTGATGATTTAAACTGATTGCCATCATGGGACTCGTAGGCCGAGAAAAAATTCCGAGCGGGATGACTACCGATTAAGCCACGTGGCATTTTTGTTATTAAATTTATGCACAATTATAAAAAAACAGAGGTACTATTATATAGTGGCTACATTGGCCGAACGCTTCTTTTCTACTGCATGTCTATAGCAAGTTATTTTCAAATGTATATGTAGATACACCATTAAGATAATATTTAGGTACTATATCAGTAAATAATAACGCTGGGAAATGTCTGTGTAAATGCACACATGTGATTGTAAAAGTACACTTATTATATTGCACTTAGTATAAAATACCTACCATCTTTGATGATAAATCGATAACCAGTCTGTCGATCACTGTTATGGCATGCGGGTCGTTAAATTATTTTTCTTTGTTACTTGTGTCAACACAAATACATGTAATCGGTTAGGTTAGGTTAGGTTGCCAGGTGACGCACTTGGGATATGGAGAAAATGCATATTAGACACCAAAAAAACAAATAGCACTACAGGAACCAAATTTGTCGAAGCTTTGAAAAGACGAGAACAGGTACTTTTCGACAATAAATGTTTCCTTAGTGCTATTTTGTTAGACATGAGGTACAATGTCCTACTGAAACCTTCACAAATCGTTGAGGCCAAGAGTTATATAAATAATATTTGGTATGCGTATTATCATTTATATTTTACTCAATTTAAAATTTAGTTCATTGTTATTTAAGAAAATGTATTTATTATTGAAGTAATAGACTCTCTATCAAGTTTTTTGTTATAATTTTTAGGCCAAATTTACAATTATAGATTTAAGTTTTAGTAATTAAATCAGTATTATTGTGTATTAAGTTAATTTCGTTTTTACAATAAAGGGCTGAAATGAACAAAGATTAATCGCAAACTGAGTCTGGGTCCATTACCCAGACTGGGTTCATCACAGCATACATTGGACAATTATTCGTCTTCTGACGAGTTAGAAAACGAGCTGCAAGAAGCTGAACGGATGTTTCACAAGACGCCGTCGGAAGTTTCGCAATGCGAAACGTTAGAGGTACAATTACAGAAATTTATGAATGAGCCAAGGGTACAAAGGAATGAAAATATTTTATTAGTTTGGGAAAAAAGAAAAAATGTTTTCCAACTCTCTATAAAATTGCTCAAGTAATACTCGCACTACCTTCCACTCAAGTAAGTAATATTACTAGAATAACATAATATGCTGTTTGGTAAAATATCAATGGAAAAATTGTCAAAGTACAAAAACTATCCGGTAAAAAAATTTTAAATGATATTATTAACAAATTATATATTATGTAAAGAAGATCCTTTATTTTTTCTAATATTTATGTTTATTGTCAATATAATGTAATTAAAAAACAATTAATATTATTTATTATTAATTTATGTGATTTATATATTCACTTATTTGTTAAATTTACTAATGTCTTTTTATTTTTAGTTTTTTTTAGCATTTTAATCATATTCTTTTTGAACATTTTTGTTTTTGGACATCCTTTCCTCTAGACATTTTTTCCTAAACTCCACGTTGACGACGATGTCTTGTTGACTTGCGGACTAAGAATACCTTAAAACATCTTTCATATACAATGTTTAATAAGTTTATCATAAAAAAATGTTTTCTACGTTTATAATATTTTTATCTTATATCTTACAGGTAACGGTTGAGCGTCTTTTTTCAAATTTAAAATTTATTTTGTCGGACCAGCGTGCGAAAATTTCAAAAGAAGACGTATTATTAGTTAGATCGTACCATCAATTCAAAAAACAAAACTAACTGTAACTTTCATTAACAAATTTAAAACTTTACATATTATGACAGAAGTACATTTATTTTGATTTGTTTTGACAGTTGTTATAGAATTTTTTTTCAATTATTTATTTAATTATTTATACATTTATTAATTGTTCTTGAATTATTTAGTTGGTATTATTCATATTAATTATTATAGAAATATTTTCTAATATTTATTTGGTATTTTTGACTTTCTAAGTTTCAAATTTCTATCCTATACTAAAAGTCAAATCTGTTATGTTATTACTATGCAAATTTTCACAACTTACTGTTTATAGGTTATAAGTTATAACAGTAGTTAATTTATTTTATTTATGAATCCAGTTATTATTTATACATTTATTATTCAATCCTTATTGAATATTTTAATTATTTATTAGGTCTTTTTAACTAGCTAATAGTTTTTATCCTTAGAGTAATACAGGATGATTATTTTATCATGAACCACTCAGTATCTCATAGGGTTTAATAAGAAATTAAAATTTATTTTTTCATATTGTTTTTATACAATGTGATCTCAATGTTTCACAATTATTTTTGTTTTTACCCTCCTCTTAACTAAGTTTTTTTGATAGCAACTTTTGAAACTTAAATGGTAACGTATATATTTTATTAACTTTTTAAATTGAGAATAATGTACTAAAAATTTTGACTGGTCGATAACCAGATTAGGATAACTATTTTTAAAGTTATAAGAGTTTTAAAGTTAGGATGGGAGGGGAAGTGCGGTTTGGAAATGCGCGCAGATAAAAATAATCTTACATTCCTCCTTTCCTCCTGTCCTAAACTTGAAGCTCTATCACAAGTTGAGAGGGGGGTAAAACAAAAAAAATTGTGAAAAATTGAGATCACATTGTATAACAACAATATGAAAAAAAAAATATTTTAATTTCCTATTAAAGGACTGATGGTTTTGATGGATTAGTTGCATACATTTTTCTCAGTATGTAAAAATATATTATAATAGCTCTGTTAACTTTAACCATGTATATACTATATACATTTATGTACACTGAAAATAACATTAATTGTTATATTAAATGCATTAACTATAATCTGTTGGTAAATTAATTAACATTTAACTTAAATTAATTAATATTTAACTTACATTAATGTGTCTATTGTTACTAAAATACCACACACAAAGAATAAAGTAACAAAAAAAATGTGCACCTTCAATAAACTCGAACGAAACAACATAATACGTAGAACAAATACATTTTGCTCCATTAATAAATTATTAATAATGACAAGGAACAATTACATTTTATTTGTTCGGGAACAAATATCAAAGGAACGAGTCCCGGGTATTTGTTCCGGAACGAATATCTTGAGGAACGAGTTCCGGGTATTTGCTCCGGAACGAATATCTCAAGGAACGAGTTCCGGAACATATAAGAGAAATGAGTCAAATAGGAACGAATTCCGAACCCCTGCCCTTTACTAGGAAAACGGTTTGATGGTACAAAAAAATTGGCATACAGTAGTACAAATGTTGCTAATGAATTCGTTTTACTTGTATAATAAATATACGGTTGGATCCAATATGCCATTATATGACTTTCGTTTGTCAGTATTGAGTGTTCTTCTGCCAAAATACCCTAAACCGAGATCATTACCACCAAAAGATAGTCATTTTCCGAGAAAACACGAAGTTGGAAAAAATGGGAGAACCATAAGAAAAAGGTGTCAACTTTGTTATACGCAAAAAATTTGAAAGGATACTGCATATTTTTGCGATTTTTGTCCACAAAAACCCAGCCTGTGTCATGAACCATGTTTCAAAAATTTCCATTTAAAACACCAGTGATACATTTCTAATTTACTTAGTAACAATAATAATTTTTGGTATTAAAATTTTTTTTTTTAGATTAAAAGTGTTGTAAGACATTATTTATTTTTATTTATTAACATTATTAAAATTTTTGGTTTTAAGAAGTATATATATATATATATATATATATATATATATATATATATATATATATATATTACGATGAAATGTTTGTCAAATTGTACAAAATCGATTTTCAAACTATATTGTAATAAAGTATTAAAGTATTTGAATTATATTTAATATAACTTACATATTTCTATCATGACGCCAAAAGGCGTCAAACAGCATCTGGCTAAAAATTCATTTTGTCACGCTAATGACGCCAATTGGCGTCATAAAAAAAAAATTACGTAGTTTTGACCAGCGCTGGGGTATGTGTATACAAAATTGAAACGCAGCGAACGTGTTAACCTATCTAAAGTTGTTGGTAAAACACGTTGCTGTGATCGTCCGGCCGTGCGTTCGGTGTTGTTGTTTTCTGTTTCTGTCGTTTATACTAAAGCGTGTTGTTGCCGTCGTCCCTTTGGTCGTATTTGTTTAACTGGCCGCTGGTTAAGTTGTCGTCAACGTGGCGATATTCATTTGGTTGGCCGCCATCTAAGATGCCGTTGTCGGTCGTTGACATTGCCTGCTATCGTACGAGGGAAGCCACCCAACTCGACATCATTGTTGTTCACTCAGGTTTTATTTGTTAATTATATAAACATCATTTGTGTGAATTATTAGTTATTTAAGTTACGTTTATGTAGACAAATTAAAACTCTGGCAAGATAGTAAAACTGTTTTGTTATTACATCAATAGTGAAATATTTGTATAGCTACGTTTACACGGCGACAGTAACACTCGACAGTTACAGTCACGATAGTAACCGTCTAGGAACTACCACCGTGTAAACATAATGGCAGCTGCTGCCACACTGTCAACTGTCAGCTATCGAACTATCAAGCTCGGCTAGATAGTTGACAGTGTGACAGCAACTTCTATCGTGTAAACTGTGACTACCACACTGTCAACTACTATCGTACGATTTTTGTATATTGTTGTTATCAATTGTTACTTGTTATCACATATACCTACAGTTTTAAATTCAACTGATTTAAATATTTGATTTGAATGTTTAAATAATAATAATTAAAAATGGTTTTTAATACTATTAATTTTCTAAAACATTATGAAGAGTATCCCTCTTTGTGGGATAAAAGTCTACCAGAGTTTAAGAATCGGCAAAAAAGAAGAAATGCGGCTGAAGAAAAACTATTAACCATTTTGGGACTTGGCAGCCGCTGTCCGTCGTTCTCTTCCCCTGTGACTGCTCTACCAGGTAGAACCTTTTTTTGTATTCTCTTCATCGCTGTAAATATGGGAGGAGTAGACGTTTTTGCCGATTTTCCCCGGGTGTCCACCCGACCCGTTGGGGTACAAAAACTAGGTGAGCAATTTTTGTTATGTGTTTAGAAAGTTGTTTTATTATTTAAGAGCTTTGCGAGTGATGTTCGGGAGGTGCGCAGAAATGTGATCCCCCTTACAAACGCAGTATTAATCATTGATGCTTATGTTTTGTAGACCGGGTTTTTAGTACTTTGGCTTTTCCGGCACGTAAATTAATAATTATAATATCAAATATATTACTTCAAACTTCATGAACTCAATAAAAAACCGTATTCTTTATAATTAAGACAATATGTTTTATTTTTGTATATACATTAAAATCCTTAGAAGCTCCGCCAACGACCAAGGCTCGGCTCTAAGGTTGGCGACCTTTTTTTGTAATTTGCCAGTAAGGTCGGTGTGAAAATAATACAAGGTGAATCGATATTTATTCATTTCGGTATTATCCCTAGTGAACTTGACATGCATCAATGTCACTGCGGTAGGCCGTTGTTCAGAGTGTCAGATGATGCTCGTAAATTAAAATATAGGTTCAGGTGCTCTGTAGGCCACAAGATTTCGCCCAGCAAAAATGCATTTTTGGAATATGTACATACTGCTGGAGAATTGGGTGCACATAAGACTGTACAGATGGCTTATCTTTGGATAATAAAAGCTAATAAATTTACTATCCAACAGGAGGTAAATATAAATACATAATGTATTACACTTAAATAATATAGATCGGTTAATTATAATTGTTGAAGTAATTAAATCAAACAGTTTGTTGTATATTTTGTGACGAATGTTATAATATTATGAAAATAGGCATCTAATAAATTGTACTATAATGAAGCGCACTATTTCTTGATTCTATAATAGTGATGATCGAAACAACGCACACAAATACTAATTTATACAAATTATGCGTGTGAAAAAGATATAGGTATACCTAATGTATACAGGAGCGACTTGTGGGGTAAGACCGTCCGTATGCCGTGATAGCAAAATAAGCAGTCTTGTTTATTAAAAACTCTTTTCAAATGTATTCAGAATACGTGTTTAAATAATTGGTGTCATTTGTATTTGAAATACGTATTCAAATAGTGTTTTTCAAAAATATTTTAAGGTTAATATTATTTTTTGTCTAATTATCTTGTATCGTATACATGTAAAAAACGTAAGAAAAGTAACTTTTAACATTAGACTTTATAATTGTTTTATATTAACTTAACTCAATGAGTTAAAAAAATTATTTAATTTCCACAGCCTTGTCGTACAACACACACTGTATACCGAGTTAACCAATATAGTTTATAAAAAAATAGACTACATTGATACTAATAGACTACGTTTCACTTATTTCAAATTTTAATTATAGCTGGTATAAGTCGTACGACTAAAAAAGTGTTCGACACAATTGTAAGATTTATGTCAGACATAGCACGTGCATATCCGGGATCGGATTTAATTTAAATGATGCATGTCGTATTGTAACAGGATGCCTAAAAAACACACCTATTGAAAAAGTATACTTATTGGCAGGCATAGCTCCACCATCAATAAGACGACTGATTTCCACCAACTTGGTGAGACAAAAACAGGCAAACTACCCGAGACATCCTATGTACGGACAGATGGCTACAATCTCTCGACTAAACCCTCTTACCCTACTATATTTTATTATTATATTTCATTGTATATTTTAAATTTACTAACTTATAGTTTCCAGTATGATGTCTGACACGAGAAAAAAAAACATACTTAAAACCTATTGTAGGTACCTCTCGTATCATCTTTCACCTTAAATTGTCACTTTATGGTTTCCATATACCATTGTAGTTGGAATCGCTCGTTTGAGTTATTAAATAAATAAATACAATTATTTTTATTGAAATTAGATCATTTTACTATTTATTTTATTGTTGATTATTTTAATATGTATCGCAGTTATGAACGACACTTATCAGATTTACAGCAACCGGAAGAACACGATTTATAGCGTTGTAATTTATAGTCTTCTAATATATTTTCTATTATTTTGACGGTGGACCACGAACCGATGACGTACGCTAGGTATAAGATCGCACAGAATAAACACAACAACAACAATAAGTGCCATGGAAAATTGCTTAAATCATTTCGAAAGCGACTGGTATTGTGACAGCACTGTGATCGCCCATCTGAACATCTCATTTCATCCATTGTTCGCATTACATCTCTATGAATCCGACGTAGACGATCGCTAATTCCTTGAACAAATTCTTCGCTCAAGTCATTTCTAGGAATCGCCATTTGACAGAAAACCTAATCTACTTTGAAAAAAACAAGATATTGTACCGTAAAAACTATGATTATTTAAGCCAAACAGTTAAAATATTGAACAATATGACGCGACGTTTAGTTGATTTATATACGCTTGTTTGTTATTTGAGTCAACTAAATATTAGCTTTTAGCAAAAGTAATAATGATAAAATACCTAATGTTTTTATAACACCTCTGCGATAAATGAAAACAATTTTTTTTTTTAGTCGCATTTTTAAGACTTGGAAGCTGAAAATTAGACTGAAGCTAGGTCTATAAAACATTAAGAACTTGAATATATAAAGAACACTGTTGTCCACATTTTTTTATAATAGGAAAAACACGAAAAATATTAAAACATACATTTTGAAAGCATATTTGGGTTTAGATACTTGGAATTTTGTACAAGGACTATTATATAAGTTTTATAATGTACTTGCACTCTTTTCAGTACCTTGTTTAAAATATTAACGTGATATTCAGACAACAATATTCAATGTTAAGAAGTATTTACTTTTGAAAATAACATAATATTTCTTTTTTACTTTTTAAAATCGCTTTGCAACCAATTATATGGAAGGAACAAACATTTTCTTCGACTCCGTTTAATTCGTTTTTAGTAAATTTACACGTGGCAAAGTGATCGGCTTACAAGAACGGTACTACAATTCCACAACCCTCATTTGAACAAGACACTTTCTGATCGTCTATTTCCCGTTTTGTACAGTTATCCGGAAACAAGCCGTCACTAGATAACTACTCAAAATCGATTAGACAAATTTGACTCTTGCGTTTTAACCACGCGTGTATGCATTAAGATCAAAAACGATTTCCATCTGACAAACCCTGTATAAATACTGATAAAATGTCAATAAAATATTAAACCAATGTAGGAGTCTAGCAAAGGTATTAAGAAGACCGAGAAATCAATCTACACTCAATCAGTTTAAATCTAAACGACCTATAATTAATGGTGCCACTAGATGGGGTTCCGGGTTCGGTATGGTCGTAGATATCATAATTTACTATCCATTGTGCATACATTGGATCCACTCCATAAAGATTTGTAGTATCCCGATTCTTTTTGGAATAGTTTTGCTGAACATAAACATGCCTTGGTCTATCTAAAACAGCTTGCACGAAATTGCATTCAGAATGTTTATTATCAGGTGACGCACTTGCGATATGGAGGAAACATTATTAATTGGATACCAAAAATACGAATAGCATATGAACAACATATGAATCAAATTTGTTGAAGCTTTGAAATGACGAGAACAGACACTTTTCGATAATAAATGTTTCCTCATCGCTATTTTGTTAGATATGAAGTACAATGTTCTAAAATTGCATATCAAATCGACATATTATCATGAATGGAATCTGCAATGGAGGATCTTACATACAAAACTCAATGAAATCAAAAATCACACTTACAAATGGACCCATCCGACCAACTTATCTAGAAAGAATCAAGTCCTCATTACCAGAATGAGAATTGGACACACTCGATTGACACACTTCTTAATGTCGAAGTCCGAATCCCCTCTCTGCGAAGCATGTGGAGTCCGGCTAACAAAGAAACACATACTTACAGAGTGCACAAAATATCAGACTCAACGAATTGATAACGAAATATCGGAGGATCTGTCAGAAACCCTCGGACCTCAACCCGAAACCATCAACAACAAGCTTATTAATTTTATAACCCAAACCGAATTAAGCAGTTATCTATAAAAATGTACTGTTTCTACACAATGTTTCGCTATCCAATATTTAATTAATGTAGTCAAATGTATTGTATTGTAATTTATGTAATTATAATTTAATGTAACCCAATGGCCTTTGTCGCAGAGGGAAATAATAAAAAGTTTTTCAGCCGAGTCTGCAACCATGAAAGAGCATTTTCATGTCTCGTTGAAGTACCGAATAAATTTAGATTAGTTGTGGAATTATAATTTAAAAAAAAAATTGCATGGAGCTTCCAGTTACAGCATAAGGCCAAGGAGATTAAAAAATTATGTACAATCAAGTTTCTGGCTAAAATGTTAGTGTTTATTATCTGGCCAATCTGAGAAATTATGCTCAACTCATCAACTCAAGAGATCATTTTGGATTTATAAAATTATTTGGGTTTCCAAATGTTACAGACAAATTCACATTTACTTTCAACCAAATAGTTGGTAAGTTGAATAACCATCAACCATACAGAAGAGTGATATATACATTTCTTAAAATCGTTTTTATATAAATATTGTTGAGTTTTCATTGGATGATAATAATAATTTACATAGAGTGGACTGTATCTGATTTAGTTTATTTTAATTTAACATAATATTTATAACAATTCATATTTCAATATGACAACAAATAAAAACTTTGATTATTAGAATGACATTTTTATACAAGAAAGAAAAACGTGGTTACACACACAGCGGTGTAAATGATAACAAAACAAAACAAAATAAAAATTCAGACACGGCACTAGCCGTTGTCCGATAACAGAACACGTTGCTACACGGTACAATAATATCACAATAATTATAAGTCTAAACAAATATTATATCATACCGATGTTTTTTATTTTTTTGTTTTAAGTATCCAAAGATAGTTTTGTTAATTATGTTAATAAGACTGTTTTATTAATTCAAAGACTAAATAATTTATGTTATTCGTTAAAAATAAAATACTAATATTGTTATAAAATTGTTTAAAATGTTGTTTTGTAAATTAATAAGACTGTAATAAAGTAATTTGACAAGTTTTTTTTTAAAAAACCAGTACAGTGGGGTCGGGACATAGTGGGGACGGAGCATAGTTGGGTCGGGGCATAGTGGTGACGGGTCACAGGTTTACAGGAATTTTTAAATCTGAAAGTGATAAAATCACTTTCGAAAAAACGCTTCGATGCAAATCGGTAGTTAGTATTTTCAAGCCAGTCCAAACGAAGCACAGTATAAACCAGCAAAGTTAGAAAGTTTTAAATGAAGGTTCTGTATTTACAAATGCGCATCAAAACGTTTATTTGAAAGCGATTTTATTCAATTTTATCACTTTTATTTATAATAATTCTTGTAGACCTGTGACCTCTCCGTTTCCTCATTGCTTTGATTACATTATGCCAATACTCTACTGTACTAGTCCTCTCGGATAAAATCACTTTCAAATTAACGCTTTGATGGTCATTTGTAAATACAGAATCTTCATTTAAAACTTTCTAACTTTGCTGGTTTATACTGTGCTTGGTTTGGACTGTACTGGCTTGAAAATACTAACTACCGATTTGCATCGAAGCGTTTTTCGAAAGTGATTTTATCACTTTCAGATTTTAAAATTCCTGTAAACCTGTGACCTCCCCGTCACCACTATGCCCCGACCCAACTATGCTCCGTCCCCACTGTACTGGTTTTTTTTTTTGCAAAAACGTAGTGGACCAAATAACACAAATACAATGTCTTGTTATATTTTGTTTGAATGGTCGACGATTCATGTTTCAATCGTTTGTACTCCATAGTTTAAATTATAATCGCTTATTCTCAATAAAATTAATATTTATGTATTATATACTTCCATTAGAGCAATCTCACACAAACTATTTATACTTCCTAGTGTTAAGGACCCACCCTTATCAGGACTAACATATACATATATCTATATATTATATTATATAACTTCTCATTGTTAAATATTGCTGAATATGAATGTACCACACGTGCCGATTTCACATCAGACCCAAAAGGTCATTACAGCATCTTGCGAAAGCAGAACTTGTAATTCTGTTCACAGTTGACCTCAACAACGAGGCCAACCACTAAAAGGAACTCAACGTTTTGGCAACTACCGTGCGAATCTTACATCGAAGCTAGCCAATTTCGTCCATGCGAAGGCTGCACTCTCATGCCTCTACCCTTCCTCCACCGTTGACATAAGCGGATGTCATGGACGAGCGAGGTCATCCACGTGCGGACTTTCGATAATTGCGAGGATTCCCGCGGCCATTCAGCGAGCGGACCAGCATATAAGGGAGAACTTCAGTCATAGCAGGGCAGATGTGCTGGGACCACCATACACTACACTTGAAGTTTCTACCTATCATCTTCTTTTGAAGTCTTAAGCGGCTTATAATTGTCTTAATCATCATATTTTTGAAGCATACTGAACTTATGCTATTAACTGTTTGTCGTTGTACATGTTTTATAAGTATATTAAATTAAATGTTTGTGATTTACTCTGAAGTTATTCTATTAAATATCTAAAAACCTATCACCACGATTGTGACAAGACTCAAACAGCCTGCAATACATACGTACAGGGCTACAGGGTTGTTACACTAGATTATATTATTTCAAAGCTATATTATACTTCTATTTTACTAGATTGACAATGTACAAAATATAATGCAACTAAAAAAAACCTTTTCATAGATCCTTTAAATGTAAAGGGTAGGATAGTGAAACGGGTTTTCCCATTTAAATACATTAGAAAATCGTCGTTTTACTGCCTCATCCTGTATATTAATTTCTTGTTATTTTCTAAAGAAAAATCGATTTTTTTACATTTAAATTAAAATAAATCGTATACTGGTACTGTGATGGAGAAAACTATACATTTTACCTACATATATTACTTATTAGTTAAATATTACTAACGTGTATAGCCACTAGCGGTCTGCTGTTGCCTGTTATTTAACAATAACCTTTTATGGAGATTTTAAAAATTGTGTTTTTTTAAAAATAGCATAGCAGCAGTATCATGATGTTAAATGGTCACGAGATTTGATCTAGTCATAAAATAAAGTACTATCATTCATGACTTTTAAATACTATTAAAATATATCTTAACTTGAACACAGTAATAAAATAATGAAATATTTTATACAAAATTAGAGCTACAAATTTATAAACTAAAAAATTAAAACTAGCACGAAGCAGATTACATATCTCATATAATATTATTTGAACAATCAAGCGTGAATCACTTTAAATGATAACAGTATAACAATATGCAAAACAATAGTTTTCCTTTAAAAAAATTGTGTAATAAAAAATACATTTTGGGGCGGTGAACTGCATAAAAACCAACACTTAATCTGAATCCAAAAAACAACAGTCCTCTTCATAATTTGCAGGTAGTTGAACCTTATATACTCATAGTTGACCTTCGTTAAGGTAATATAACGCAGGCGATAAAATAACGAGTTAACGACAGTGGTTTTGTTGTATCAGAATCATTAAGTGTCTTAATAAGTACACGGATAGGTTCTTTTCCCAATAAATCGTGTGTCTACTATAATCAGTTACACGATTTAGTCGTCTGTGATATCATGTAATAAATACAATATTATGATAACGACCAAAGGGCCCTAACCTAACCCGTAGTGCCGAATTTTTTTCCCGTTTAATATGTTACAAAATTTGTGATTTATAGAGTTGCTATTCGAAGGAATTGGTCTAGTATTAAAAAAGTTACAGTGTGTACAGCTAAAAAAAAAGCCCACATCAGAGTAAAACCAATACCTTCTCGCTTTGCATCGAAGCTAAAAAACTTTAAATTATGTTTTTATTCAACCTAACTATAGTTGAATAACAAATTCTATGAAAAATAAATATCTGTTTTTTTCACCCCCTCCTGCGTATCAATAGAAACATCACATTTTTAAAAATATATAAAATCAAATTTTAACAGAAACCTTTTTATCTCCTCTCCTTACGGTTTGTATGACTCATGCTCTCCTTTTTTGATCTTTCTCAAGTTGTCTCAGCCCGTTACTTTTTAATGTTTTCATGAGCTTCATTGTAAACCATCTTTCAAGAAATGGTCATCAATGTCTCATTTATGCTGACGACATAGTTTTCTTTTCTTTGAACAAGCATATTAACCTTGCTATTGATTCCCTCAACCTTGCTCTCAATGATTTAAGTTCTATTCTTACCAACCTATCTTTTTTAATTGCTCCTGAGAAATGTAAATCGGTAGTTTTTACTCGGCGCAGACTCTTGGACCTCCCTACTATTTATATTGATAATAATATTATCCCCTTTGCTCCAATTATCAAATATTTAGGAATCACTTTGGATTCTAAGTTACGTTGGTTACCTCATACAATGTCGCTTACATCCTTTACTTCTCGTTGGGCCAATTTTCTTCGGTCTGTAACCCGTAAGTGGTGGGGGTCGCATCCTTCGCCCTTATTATCTATTTACTGTTTCCTCTTCGGTCCAGCCTCCACTTCCAATTGGAAAAAAATCAACAAGCTACAAGCTTCTTGTTTTAGAAGTATTATGGGTTATGTCAGATCAACACCTCTCCTAGCCATCGAAGTAGAAACTTACATTTAAGTTTGTTAGAGAACGTCGATCTGTGAAAAATATTCCAAAAACTGTTAACTTTAATGATACCTCAGATTCAAATAAACAACACTCAGCCAACCTCTTTTCGGCTTTTTCTATTCTGTTTACACACCGAAGCGATATTAAAGTCTACTTGTGGGAATTTGGCAATTATACTGGGCCATATGTTAATACCTGTTATTTTGCACTAAAAAAAGGGCCACGGGTGGGATCTATCCCCCATATCCTCTAGGGATACTTACCACTATACTACAGAGGAAATGTTAGCATAACATACATTTGCTTGAATTCAGGGTGCCTAATATTTATTGAATTACTAATGTGTACATTACTTGTATGTGATCTTAAGAAATAAGATTATTTGCATGGTGCACAGAAATTGGTATCCTTATTTGTTGTAGGTTGATTGTTGATCAAATGCTAAATTCTCGGGAATTTTAGATATGACTGGCCAAAGAGTTACCATTTGCAAATTATTTAATTTGTAAATTATAACCTAAAATAAGAAATCTATCTTTTCATTTCTTCTTGTGGCAACACACATTTCTTTAACCCTTTAAATTATTATTTTAATTTGGTTATTATTTATAAGTTGGATGTGAACTTGATGTCAACCACAGCGTTAATTTTAAAGACCCCGAAACAGGTGCGCGCACCAACACAATTGAAAGTTCTTGGCGGCATGCGAAGGCATCGTTATCTTCATACAAAAGTAAAAAATAATAATTGTATGGCCAAATATATGTTTTTGAAAAAATGTAAGAACAATGACCAGGAGCCCACCATAGAATTCTTCAAGCACTCGACTTCCGTAAAGTTCAAATGCTATACGTGCGAACATAAACACGCGATAAATAGATGCCCAAAATTTTTGGCGCTCACAGAAGTCGAGCGATGGCAAATGGTAACGCAGTTGAAAATTCACGAGGTATGTTTAGTCCGTCATTCTGAAGGAAAAGCGTGCAGGTTTCTGGTTGTAGAAAATGTATGAAAACGCACAATACACTTTTACATCCGTCAAGTGAGTTCAACAACGATGTTGAGATGTCATTAAATACTCATGCAACTTGTAGCATTCAAAAACTAGTTTTATTGTCAACCGCGATAATAAAAATACAGGTCAAGTGAAGTATTTCATGGGCGAGCGTTATTAAACTCGGGTTCACAGAGTAGTTTCATGAAAAATGAGTTACCGCGAAAAAAAGTCGATCTCGCTATTTGCGGAGTAGATAAATCTACAAGTCACTTGTATTTTTCCGTAAAAACGCGTATTATGGCTCACGAGTCTAGTTAGATTAGGTAAAATTTGATAAATTGTCCGAATATATTGAAAGATTTATTTGAAAATCCCAGCTCTGAATTATGGTTATATTTTATGCACGCAAAATCAGCTACTTTCCATCAAGCCGTGTTGAAGACCGAGGTCCAAAACGTGTCTGCAATAGAAGCTTCAAATGAAATTAATCAACTTCAAAACATTTTCATAAACAAAATTCATGCACGCTACAGGAGACATGGAGAGGTTGATTTCCATCTGACGCAACTGTTAACAGACCATGGTTGTTTTGGATCTTATCGATTTCTCGCTTTGGCCTAACCGACAATGACAACTGCTCACAGTGCGGTATTCCCCCGGACGACCCCCTGAGCACGAGGTCTTCCGATGTGACGCATGGGCAGCAAGATGGAGGCGGGATTAACAAATCAACTTAAGTATGGACGAGCTGGTGGACGCAATGCTCCAGACAAGGGATGCGTGGTCAGCAATCTCAGGCTTCGTCAAATGCAAGATGATGGAGCGAGAAAAGGCAAAGAGGCAAGAACAAAGGCAGCCGGAGGTTGCTCCCTGAAAAATAGCTTTAAGGGTAATGTCAAATCGGTAGTTGTACATATTGTGAGACCGCTCTGCGAACTGGGAACCGGTCTTTTTGTAAATATATATATAAATAATTGTAAATTATTGTGAATAAACGATGTCAGGTTGGGAGGTAAGCAAAGCGAAAGCGTCTCTCCCAGTCTGGGCAATTCAGCGATAAAAAAAAAAAAAAAGTGTCACTTCTGTAGGTCAAGTAGTCATTTGTTCAGACTGTAGGAAGAGGTCAAGCAACAGTCGAAGTATAAAGGTTTGTATTAATCTCTTAATTAATACATTTATTTTTCAGAACCGAAGACTGATTATTATTCGACAGACAACGATGAGGAGACATCGAAGTTAACAAAACGAATAACAAACCTAAATTTTACTCTTAAACGTGAGTCATATTATGTCATGTACTAGTTTATAATGTTTTGTATCCAAGATTTAAATATCGTGTACTGTAAAATATGTATTAAATTCTATAGTCTTGTCTGATTTCCCGTTATGAATAAAAATAAAACGTGCTACATAAATGCATTTTACAGAGCACTATTTCTTTATTGAAATTTTTAATTTTAAATAGATTAACTTTTTACAGCATGCCGAAAAAAACTGTGTCGAAGCGTTTTAGTTTTTCATGAACTTGTTTAACACAATCCTAAATTATTCATTCATTAAAATTGATTTTTGTATTTATTTATTATAATTTAACGAGTATCAATATAAAAAAAATATAAAAACGCTACAACACAGGTAACGTTCTATTCTATGTATTGCGAAATTTTGTAATTTTTTACAAATATTATGTGTTTGTCCCTCGCAAAGCAATTTTGACTGGAAAAAATTAATGAGCACTGTAATAATCCAATTTTTTTTTGTTTTTTAGGCAAGTACAATAGGCCTACTGTCAAAAGGCTTAACGGCGGAGGTGGTGGTCACCACTACAACGTAAACGCAGTAAGTTTTCACATAAAAATTGTTTTTTATATATAACCATAAAACCGTTTTTTTTAATTTTAGACTACTGTACATTATCATTATGGGGAGGCTCTCCTTCCAAAAAACAAATAAAATGCTTCAGATGTGGTGGTGACCACCACATTAAAAAATGCAGAAAGAAAAAAAGTAAAAAGAAATTCACAAATTTTTACTCGCGGTTTATTAAACTGTGACTATTATATTTTTAGGGTGTCACTACTGTAAAAAGGCTGGTCACCTGTGGGCAACATGCCATAAAAGAAAGAGGAACCATCGCGATATAAAAGTTGGTATTAATCTCTTCATTAATATATTTTTTAAATAATATAAATAATTTAAATATTATAAAACAATTATTTGCCCATATTATTGCTGATAGTACTTCTGCAAAATATCCAAACACTTAGCTGTTAATTCCGTTTTACGTTTATACAATAAAGGACTAAAATAAACAAATACTGAATTAGGATCCATTACCTCATCTCAATGTACATTGGACAATTATTCGTCTTCTGACGAGTTAGAAAACGAGCTGATAGAAAATGAACGGATGTTTAACAAGACACCGTTAAAAGATTCACAAAAGAAACGTTCGAGGGCAATCAAACAAATTTATGAACGAGACAAGGATACATAATATGAGTGAAAATATACTACTAGTCATTTGGAAAAATGCTTTCTAACTTTTTATAAAATTACTTAACTAATACTTGCACTAACATCCATCAAATATTAACTTATTTGTTAAATTTACTTATGTCTCTTTATTTTTGGTTTTTTAGCATTTTATTCATATTCTTTTTGAACATTTTTGTATGTGTGTATCTTTTCCTCTAGACTTTTTTTCCAAAACTCATGATGAAGACGATGTCTTGTTGACTTACCGATTAAGAATACCTCAAAACATCTTTCATATACAATGCGTAATAAGTTTATTATGAAAAAATTGTTAATCGACGTATATAACAATTTTGTTTTATTTCTTATAGGTAACGGTTGAGCGTCTATTTTCAAATGTGACATTTTTCTTATTTGACCAGCATGCGAAGATGTCAAAAGAAATACTCGACGACATATTATTAATCAGTTCATACCAACAATTTAAAAAACAAAACTAACTTTCATTAACAAATTTAAAAGCTTGTTTACACTATACGCATTATGACTGTCATGTTGGTAACACTCAACATGTTGTTATCATTCGGACACAATCGTGTTATACGCTAGTTGTACTAACTACTAGAGGTGGTAATTTGCTATTTTTTTTTAGCAACTGCTAATACTATTGCTACTTTAAAATAGCAGCTATTGCTATTTTTGTAAAAACAGATGACATGCTATCATGTGTTTTTAATTTCTTGTTTTATTAGATACTATTGCTAATAGCAGTTCGCAGTATGACTATAAATTAACAGTATGTACTGTGTAGGTTTAATAATCATTGGTATCCACTCTGGGCCTTGTCGGCGGGTGGATTTTTTTTTTCTTGCTAAATGTACGTTATTGAACCATTGCTAATATGCTCATCAACTATCATAATTAAGTCCCATTTCTGTATGAATAAAATACAAACAATACTAGACAAGAACTAACTTGTTTATCCATTACACATCTGCCTACAAAACAATTCATATGAAAAAGCATCTTTTCAGATTCCAATACTTAATATTCATAACAGAAAACAAACTAATGTAATAGAATATGTTAAAAAAAAAAAATGACAATTGACACACAAAAACAAAATTAATAATGCACTTATTCGATTAATAACAAAAGATTTCCAACCCTTTCAAATAGTTGAAGATGAAGGGTTTAAACATTTTGTTGAACTGCTTATCACTTCTTATAAAATTCCAAATCGCCATACATTGTCTAAGGTTCATATACCAGCACTATATCAAAAATGTTTTAACGAAAGTATGGATATAGTTAGTCTGGAGCTATAACTGGTTGTATGACAACAGATTGTTGGACGTCCAGAAATAATATTGGTTACATTGCAATTACTTTCCATTTCATTGATGACAGTTTTACTTTGAAATCCGTTTTGATGGGCTGCAAAGAATTTTCTGAAAACCATAAGGGTGTAAATTTAAGTAACAAAATAAATATGACTTTAAAAGAATGGGATCTACAAACCAAAACTATTTTTGCAGTATCAGACAGTGCAAGTAATATAAAAAGAGCTTTATCTATACTTCATTTAAAACATTTTAGATGCTTTGCTCACACGTTAAATTTGACCGTGCAAGGGGCTTTAACGTTAGAATCCACTGTAAGTGGTAGTCAATATATGACAGCATCTATAGTTATAGTGTTTTTATGTATTGTGGTAAACCTACTAGTTTCACTATTATGCAATTGTTAAGTAATTAGAAATGTATAATTATGAACCTAGTATAATTAAGAAATTTCCATTGTAATTTCTAAATAATTACATTTATATTAATTGTTAACTTTAAAGTTTTAATTTTAAGATTTCCAGAATGTGAAAATGTCTTCTTACATATCTCACATTGACAGGTTTTTGCTTGTATGCGTCCTTTTTTTAAATTGTATTCTAGTTATTTATGTAATTTAAGCTACAAGTGTCATATATTCCGTTTTTCTTGATCTAATATATCTTTTAGGTACACAGTTTTGATATAAATTAATATATCGTCTGAAAGACAAAGCTCATATAGCTCTTACGTGTACTCTTTAACTACAGAATACATATGTAAGATATGGTAAAACTAATTTATACTTGACAGCCAAATTATATAGAGTATAACTTTCGGTTATGAGTATTATAATATCAGGAAAGGCACAATATTTAATAAGTTTAACCAAAAGCATTAGAAATAAGGAAATCAAAGAGCCGTTTCTGTATTAGCGTATTAGTAATACTAGATTACGGATAGCAAATATAGCTAAAATAACGATGACCATAATATAGCTTTTCATAGGCTAAGTAATTGAACTACATGATACAGCTCGAATACTGTTTGACTGCAGAATCATCTAAACCTTATAGCTTTTGTAGTAAAAAGTTTTTCTTGACATTTATCTTTTTAGTAGCGTAGAAAGTATATTAGTTAATTAATCTTAACTAGATCTAGTTCTAAACCTAAACTATACATTTTATTTAGGTAAAATATGTAATATTTGTAATATGTTAACAGTATATACGTGTAATTTGGTTTTGACACCTATGTTTATTAGTGATCGATGAAGAGGAGCAAAAAACTATTCCGTGGCGTTTTAGGGAATAACAGTAAGCAGTCAGCCGTAGGCATTCCAACTTTTTGAGACACTTCATAGAAGTTTTCGAGTAAATCACTGGTCGAATGGACACAATGATGGAAAAACTATTATTGTTATTTAACGTAACCCACAATTTGTTCAACAATAATTCTCAGTCGCAAAATATTACGTAAGCTTTTTTACGGGTCAACTGTATGGACTGCCGAATTGGCGTTATTGTTACAGTTCATAATATTATACAATTTTAAAATACATTTTGTTTAACTTAATCTATTTACTTAAATTCTACTCTAAACAACAGTATAAAATATATAGAATGATAGCATCACTGTTAATTGCGACGTTGTTCTCTTGTGTGCACTTTACGATACATATTTAATATATTTTTGTACCTTATGGCTTTTACTTTTGTATAATTATTTATTACTTATAGTAATAAACGTCATTACTCATTAAACATAGGAATTGGTTAATTATTAATTTAATTGCCACAGTATTATACAATTTTAATTTTTAAGAGTCAATTTAAATAGGTGATAGTGATACACTGTTTAGCATTTTTTAATGTTCAAAATACGTTGGTGGATGAACAAGTAATTATTTTCGCCCAATGTTAATTAAAGCCATTATAATAATATATATTTTTTATACAAATTTTGCAATAAAAATTTAAAAGTACATCTGTTCACCAGTTCATCTGGCTTGTAATCACTAATATAAAGTTGATTATATTCAAATTTTGACAAGTGTATTGCGGTTGGCTGGCACATACACATTAACCAATAGCTAATGATTATTGTATATTGAATAAGTTTTATTTATTTGTTCAAAAATATTAGGGCCACATACATAGTAATTATATGTGTATTTGCTGTCAACAATATTTTTTTATCGTTTAAACCGTTTTATCTAGTTGAAAAAAAATTCCAACATGTTCATCAAGTAATACATAATATATATTGTAATAGACTCGTCAATCATACACACCAAGAACTTCAAGGTGAATTACCAAATATCGAATATTTTATTCTAGTCGAGTTTATCATGTAGGTAAATAGGTTCATCATAAGCATTATACAAGTAAATTACACCATAACGGTCCGTTAATCGGCGATATATAATAAACCATTAGCCGCACAACAATAATTATGTACAACGGCTCGAATAGGTAAACAAGACATATTAACGAAAAACGCTACCGCCGTCGACATAAAATATTTATCCTTCATAACAGCAGCAGCAATGCAATGTTGCTGCGATTAACAAAAATCTCCACTACACGTATTCCATTTAATCCGAACAAATGGTAAACGGACAAACTGAAAAAAACCGATTCGGTAAGACAATACAAATAAAGTAAATATGCAATAAAAATCAAACGTGACTTGGCCGACGGTCGACGGCTAGAGAAATGACTCGAGTCGTCTTAACAGCAGCTCCAATAAGATAAAGAAAAGAGACGGTACGTATTAGGTTAAAATCTGCCACAGAGTGGTGATAAGGAACGACGCGACGCAACGCACAGTCTGGTTATGTGTAACGGTCGAATTCTGTGACCACACGGTTACCTACATCGGACGAATCGCGCGCGCTTTTTGAACGGTTGTCGAAAAAAAATATTATATTGATTTCAATGTTAAACTTCGTAGATAATAAATAGACAAAAATTGAGTAATATGAATCGGTGGCGGTTTTAGGGGTGAGGCAAGTGAGGCACCGCCTCACTTGTACTTTTCAGAAATTAAAAAATATTTGTTTTACTTTTTATTGGTGCTACTTTGAATTTCGTTCGTATGCTTTATTTTATAATAATTTAAATATATATATATTAGACATTAGATGCTTCCGCTTAAAATAAACAACAATTTGACATTTCATTTTTTTGTACAGAATATGCAAGAAACGCAGGGGTGTATTTATGTGGGGGCTGAGGGCGCTTCAGCCCCCCCCCCCCCCGAAATTTCAGGAAATTTTTTTTTAATTCTATCTAAGCGGCATGAGCTATACCCTATATCTATAGGATATAAATTGTAGAAGTTCAATATTGTTGTTTTAAAAATAATAAATTGCTATTTACGATTTTTTTTTATAACACAACGACTGAAGTTGTTATTATTATATTTTGGGCGGCCAACTTACGGGCGCTAACTGTTTTCAGTCTTGTGTCAAAGCGTAGGGAGAGGAGTGATCATCGTCATAATATTTTGCTTTATTCCGGGATACATACAGTGTACACCCTGTATTATAAATAAATATAAACAATTAAACATCAGTAGTATATTTTATATTGGGGAAAAAATGTCAACGATATAAAAAGAAGATTGCTATAGCCTGTATACATATATACCTACTTATATCAATAACAAATCGAACTAATCGCAGATGTTGTAGAAATACTAGAATAATATTTATGTTATATAAAAATAAAGCAAAAACGAAATGTTTTTATTTGTTTTTTATATGCTATGTTAAGAATTCAGGGGTTTGGCTTGCTTAGAAATATTATCGAATTCATAGTATATTTTACTAATAACGCGTGTAGACGTGTGTACAGTGTTCTGTATTTCTCTTGAGTAAAATTAATTTTATTAAAATAATATAATCAAACAAACTCAGTCATTGTTGACTTTTTTTAAAAAATCTAAACAGTCAACCGATGATACTGTTCCATCTTTATCAAATGTTTTCCTAGATGAAGACACTGCAGCATGTGAAACAAAACAAGCCGCTTCACGTGTAGAAGTTATTTCTCCGGTAATTAAACATATTTTAGATTCTAAGTTTGATATAGGAGCTTTATGTTGAGTGTAAACAAAATTTAAGTGACGAAAAACAGGTTTCTATTTTACAAAACGTATGGACCCCTGATTGTAAATTTGATTTTCCATATGATACTACTGGAAAATATAAACGTAAGTAGTATGTTTTGGCCGTACCGGCTCCTGTTGACATCGACCGTATCTGACACTTGAACGAGTTGACGTTCAAGTGAACTAGACGTGGCTTTCCAAAGATCATCTAAACCAAGAAAGGGGAGGTAGTGGGTATTATTGTGTGTGTGTGTGGGAGCTCGGTGCGGGGAACAAAACACTTACCAGTAGACGCTCGTTGAGAACTGGGTGACGACGGCGGCGTGCCCGGAATGACATCATCACTGTCGTTCCCGGGTGATGATGACAACGTCCACGGCGTAGTTGGTGGTGTTGCTGATATTGTTGGTGGTTGTGTCACTATCCAAGGCGGGACTGGGGACCAAGTCCCGGGGATAAACTCAATGAATTCATCAGAATCCATTGGAAATTAATCTGGCGACTAAAAAAAAAAAAATCACCACTAACGAAAAAAACAGAATTAAGTATGATTTAATGAAGAACTGGTACATACCAAGTTAAAGTTGGACATTGTCGACAATGATGTATGTTCAATCGGCAAATGAGCACGTTAGACATCGAACCAAAATGCTGATGTACTCGATTTATTGAAAATGATAATCGATCACGCCATACGCGGGGTGAATGATTTATTGTAAATGATAATCGATCACGCCATACGCAAGGTGAATATATAGGGTCAAATTATTATAGATGTACATACCAGTAGTGCAATATATGGTAATTAAAAAAAAAAAAAAAGCAGACAGAATTATGATATGCATCAAAGTGTTGCAAATAAATAATAGGTCACAAGATCATCCGGATAAAAAATGTGCAATTGCTGCATCGCCTGTCCGACGAATGCACTATAAATACCGGCGCACAGTAGGAGGAATCAAACTTTTAGCTGGCCAAAAATTAAACGTGCAAGAAAAAAACCAGAAAAGTCAATTTTTTTAGTCTAATAATATCACGTTTAAAAAAGTTAATACATGTTGACAAATGATTAAAAAAGTTAAAAATTGTTGATAAAACAAAATTAACTGTTTAAATTAATCTGAGTCGCTACTTGTTTCATCTTCTTCTCCATTAGATTCATCGTTGGTTTCATACTTTTCAATATGCAATAATTCAATGGCAGCTGAAAGTAATTTAGTTGGTGATACTTTACTCTGAGATCTTAATGCTGTAATTTTAGGATCGGATAATATTAAAAGAAAGTTGAAAAGGTCTGTGTTTGTGTTCACGCGTGACGATTTTCTTGCATGGTGTTCACGATATCTTTTGTAGTCTTTATTGCGTGACTCTTGCGCTTCCTCAGATAATTGTCCAATGGGCACAAGGGCATGTTTTATTGCTAAAGAGCCATGTATTAAAATGTTGTGGATGCTTGGTGGCATACGGTACCAACTATATAATTGTACGTAGAGTTTAGCGGTTTCTTTAGCATACTCATCAAATCGATCGTAATTGATTTCATGACCACTAGAAATTACTGTTAATATTGTGGAAAATTTGTTAATCAACCGAACATCGACTCCTGCGATTTCAGAAACTTTTTCTTGATTTTAAAAAACTTTCGCGCAACATTTCCCGTATTCGATGTTCCCATACCCTCAACTACTCTGTCAACTTTTAAACCCAATTCTTCCCAGAGACGAGATTGTATTTCTTTCTTTTTTTCAGAAATCAATATTTTTTGTTCATCAGTTGTTCTTTTAGTAGTAGGAGCCGATTCTAATTTATATGCAATATGCAAAGTGCACTCTAAAAACTTGATCCAGGCATGCAATGTGGATAAAGTTATCCTCGTCAATTGTAAATTTATCCATTTGGTTAAGGTCGTTCATATTTTTAGGGTTGCATTTACAAATAAAGCAAATTTGGCTCGAAGATCCAGTTAAAGTATTTATAACTTTGCCATCAACCATTGTCATGACCATTGTATAGTTAATAGATATAACATCATTATTTATATTTAACTTATAGGGTTTTAGTTCTGAAATTTCTTTTTCCACTTTTCCTACTTCATTTTTTGTAACTTCTGCTGTCTCTTTTTCATACATAAATTTCATTGGTCTACAGTAGCGAGTAGACAAAGGTATTGGATTTTCCCATAAAATAATTTTTTCATTTAAATTTGCAGTGGTTCCTTTTAGTCGCAGTGGGACAAAGGAAAATAAAAAAACACTTGCGTCTATTATATTTTGGTTGTACTGTCTATGTCCAGAACTCCCATCACAACCCCACTTACAAATAAAATTAAATTTGGTGAAAACATCTCCAAATTTTACATTATTATCAAATTCAAATGTTTCACATAACCTATCCAGAGTGTGATCTAACAATTTATGGAGTGGAACAGTAGCTTTTACTTCACTAATTTCTATGCCTTCGAGGTAACATCTTTGTTTAGCCAAACGAATGCGATCATAAGAAGGATAAATATTAGCTCCACGTTGTTTGGCCCCTAATCTAGTCTTATGTTAAGCATTTTTCGTCATACGAGTATCAATTAAAAATGCAAGAGCCTCGTCTTCTGTGTAAGAAATAATGCTTTTAGTTTTATCCAAAAAATTTGTACACGTTTTTCTTATTATAATTGCTCGTTGAGGAGATTATTCAGTTACTTGTGAAAATAGGTCAGATGCTGCTCGTTTCCCTTCCGAGTATAAAGCCGTTTTCGTAGCATGAATTAACACTTCATAAGTTATCATTTTCCTTAGATTATCGGTTTATCTACGTTTTGATTGCTCACTTAAATCGGGAAATAACTTTCGCGGCCTACCACGACTTGTTGACGGCTGGCAAACAATTTCATTTTCTTTTTTAATATGAAAGTTAAAATCAAGTCAAGCCAGTTTTCATTTTTAATTAAAAATTTAGACACGCTCCGGTTCGATTCCTTCCATTTTTACTTAGCGAAGTACAAAAACCTTCAATTTTTTCCTTTACGCTTTTTTCAAATTCCTCATCAGATTCCCATTGAATTCCAAACGTATTACGTAAATATAGAATCAGGGCGTTTCGAGTCTCACAAGAACTTGCATGAAAACCACATTCCATATTTTTCAAAACTTCAAATAAATTACGATTCTTAATTTTTATTTCGATGTCAGTTTTATATAAAAAAAAATGAAAAATAACTACAAATTAATTCGTAATTGAAAAGAGGCAAATTTGAGCAACTTTCCGATACAGCATTATTTAGTACACATAATAATGTAAAAAAATAATAATAATGGTAACCCCCCAGAGCCCCCCAGAAGTTTTCCTACTCCATTATATGTGAATAAAGTAGAATTTCTATAATTTCTATGAATAATTTATGTACAAAAAACAATTAATAAATAATATTAATAAAAATAAAAATATTTACTCGATACTGTATTTTGATCCATTTTCGTAAAAAAAAAAAATATATATTTGTTCACTTAAATAGTTAAAGTAACTGTAATGTATAACTTAAATACACATGCAAGTGTTTGCATTAAATTCAACAGTCTGAATGAGGCTTACCTGTTCTTATATGTTCAGTACTTAACGATTATTGTATATTGTGTTATATTTATCATCGTCAGATACGTATTAATAAATACTAATGGTTATAATCAACTATTACGATACTAAAATTTTCTATTTTTGGCCAGCTAAAAGTTTGATTCCTCCCACTGTGCGGCGTTAACGATATATATTGTCTTTCAATAACCGGCAAGTTCATCCTAACACAAACACACAGTGAAAATGGCTCAGTCTTGTCCTGTATGTAAGTTCACGTTTGCTAGACGAAGCAATATGCTACGACATCAAAAACAGTTCAACCATTACTTAGGTATAAACGAATATGGAAATATGATTAAATAGATTAATATCACCCTGACACGTTATTTATAGTTGAACCGCATCAACCCGGATCAATTCAGCCAACCCCCGACGAAGGTAAGGAAAAAAAAGAAATAGATTAGTATTAATTATAGATATATGATTATAAGTTGTATATATATATATATTTTTTTTTTACACAATCAAATATAACATTGGGATCTGGGTAATTACAGTACACGTAGACTTGACCGTGGATGATAATGATGAATCCGTCAATAGTATTAACAGTGAACCGAGTAAGTAAAAAAAAAAAAAAATCATAAATAAATAGAACAATAATAAGAAAAGTGAAATATCATTACAGCGACCGCGTCTCAACACACGGAACATCGTCAATCCATGTTGATGATGAAGGTAATTAAAGAAGAAATATAATATTATAGGATGATTCTATTTGTTATTTAATTACAGTATGGATAGACTTGACTACAGAAGAAAATAGTGAAGCAGACAATTTTAGTAACAACGGGGAAACAGGTAAACAAAAAACAAATAATGATTTAAGTTAACTAATATACATTCATTCTACTCGGCTAACACGGTCACAATATATGTATCAGAAAGAGTACCGGTGACTGCCATCACGTTGACTGCCATGAGGGTTATTTTTGCCCCTCAGTAGAATTTTTAAGTGGGCCATAAGGGGTCAATTTGTCCCTCAAGGCTATGTTGTCTTTGTCGACTCGTGGGATCAAATAGCCCCTCAGTGACCGTCAAAATAACGCACTATCAGATTCTCTGTTATCTACAGAACAAAATGCTCCAATTAGCATTTTATATTTGCATTTCTTATAAATAATAAATAAATTATAGGAGGTTGTACCTAATTACTCATGAAATGTTAATTTTATACCTTAAATTTTTAATTGTTTTTAGTATCAATTATAATAATAATATTTTAGATAAACGTAATATATCACATTTACTATCAAAAATACATGTAATCATTAATGTTAAAACGATGTTTTAAATTTTATTTCGTATACATTAAGTGTAAATATTGTCATTTGTTTTGCTATATATATATTGATACAACTACAGCAATAAACAAAAGAAATCAAACCATTAATAAACCTCACATGGTCATTGAATATAATAAGGGGAAGAGTTTTATCGATAGAAGTGACCAAATGACATCATATTCTACACCTTTGAGAAGAAGTTTGAAACGGTACCGCAAAGTTGCTTTTGATTTTTTGCTTGGTACTTGTCTGACTAATGCCTTATCATTATTTTGTACAGTCAATAACAAAAAAATTAAAATTACAGAATTCAAGGAACAAATAATACTTCATTTAATTAAAAAACCTAAATCTCCAGCACTACAAATTTTAAACAATCATATTTTAGAAAAAATTAATTCTCATCGTAAAAAATGTGTCAGTTGTTACAAAAAACTCGAGTCAGAGCATGGCAGAAAAAAAGCTCAAAATAAATGTGTCAAAGTCACTACAATGTGCACAATTCGTAAAGTTCCTACATATATGCCATGTTTTTTTGATTCTCATTCAGTTAGACTTAAAAATAAATCATAATATTTCCTTTTTATACTACCACTATTATTATGTATTATCATTACTTATCATACTATATTATGCTATATTTTTTTTATAATTTAAGTAACTAAAAGATGTATGTTATGTTTAGTTTTTTCATAAAGGGAAATTGTTAAAGTGCCAAAGTTGTTAAGTTTTTAAATTTCTTTTGTTATTGGTTGAGATAAAAATTGTATTATTAAAAAAGAGGCTGATTATTTTATTATGTTTTACAAATTTATAAAACTTAATTATTTTCTTTTGTTATAACAATTATACTATTTATATTTTGTTTTTGTTATTGGTTGAATTAACAAGATTATATTCTAATAATTATGTTATATTACAATATGTCTTACTAATTAAAAATGCAGATGTTTATTTTATTTTTTATTTTTTTATGAATGGATTTAAATATTTTTAACTTAAGTAGTGAAATACAGATTTTCATGATTTTTATCTTTAATTTAGTTGAGGGGTCAAAACATCCCTCAAAAGCAAGAAATATGTGATTCACATATTTTGCGCTACTAAGGGACATTTAACTCCTCACATTCTACAGGTGAATTAACACAAAATGGTTTTAGGATAGATTTATGACTAATAATCATAATAGAAATAAGTTTAAAGTTGTAAAAAAATATTGTGGCGTCAATGGATAACACACTGAAATAGGCGTGGCAGTCAACGTGATAAGAAAAGTGAAATATCATTACAGCGACCGCGTCTCAACACACTGAACATCGTCAAATCCATGTTGATGATGAAGGTAATTAAAAAAAAAAAAGAAATATAATATTATAGGACCGGGAGGTGTGGCGCAGTGGACATCTCAGGTGCTGCATGGCACTTGAGGTTAAGCTGTGTCCGTTGCTGCTTGATCCCGGATGGGTGACCACCCGGGATTTTTGCGGCGACCCACACTATCAACCCCGGATGCATGGCTGAAATGACATGCAACCCGGCGACCGAACTGGCATAAAGTTAGCCATAGCCACTCCCGGTCAATACGCCATATGCATTATTATTATAGGACGATTCTATTGGTTATTTAATTACAGTATGGATAGACTTGACTACAGAATAGTGAAGTAGACAATTTTAGTAACATCAGGGAAACAGGTAAACAAAAAATAATGATTTAAGTTAACTAATATACATTCATTCAACTCGGCTAACACGGTCACAATATATGTATCAGAAAGAGTACCGGTGACAATGGATTCGATCAATTACAGCAGTGTCTGCGACGACCACAATTATAGCAGTGTCTGCGACGACTAAAATATCGGTAAAAATAATAATAATAAAAATATACAAAGCAATAACAGGGTTGATCAATTTAGAATATATCGACGTCTGGCCTCCGTCTCCGACACACCACACAGAAACCGCCGCCGCCGCCGCCGACACAGCGATAAGAACTGGTGGTGTCATGGCAATGAACGGTATAATCAATTACACTAATTAAAATAACGCGTGCGGATAAGTACTAATAAATATGATCATATAGGTCAAATGGACGCTACCGATGTGCCGAGTATAATCACATCAACGTCTGCTACAGACGGCCGCAATAACGATAATATGCAATTACAAATTCCGAACCGTAAGAATACAACCAACACAATTAATAATAATAATATGATTATACGTATAGTGATATTTAATTATATATATTTATATATAAATATTTGTGTACATATATTATTCAACAGTTAGTAGTATAATCTAATTTTATTGGAATATGTACTTGTCTTCCCGACACACAATATATTTTAAATAACAATTTGCACTGAAATTACAATTTTAAATGAATCATGTTTGAAGCACTATTATATTCAACTATTAAATGGTAAATTAATTTAAAATAAGTAGTAAAATGATAATTTAGTTATAAATTAATTTTAAATACATTTTTTTACATGATATTTATGTTAATGTTGGAATTTAAAATAAATTAACAAACCGTGATACACATATTTAATTAATGGATCTAAGTTGGAAGGAAATTCAGATTTACAACAATATTTTTTAAATCACTGGCATAAATGAAACTTAAATCAATTTTGAATGAATCATTATTATAAATAGTTATGAAATAAATATTAAATGATAAATAAGGTATGAAATAATTTAAAATTAAATTAAATGATAAATCATTGATTAAATAATTAAAAATAAGTACTAAATTATAAGACAGCTAATAATTAATTTAAAATGAAATTATAATTGTTAAACTGTTAGTTAATTTAATAATTAATTCAAATAAATTAATAAGTCGTTATACGTATGTATAGACATTTATTTAAAATAACTAATTTGCAAGGAAATTCCTATGTTTAAATGAATTATGTTTTAAACATTATTAGAATCAAATATTATTAATTAATTTAAAATGAAATTAACAAATTGAAAAGTAAAATACAATTTTTTACCTGTTTTTTAAGTTAATGTAGAATTTAAATTAAATTAACAAGTCGTGGTATACATACATATTTTATTAAAGGAACAAAGTTGGAAGGAAATTAACAATAGCGGTTATTGAATCACTGTTATAAATAATACTTAAATGAATTTTTTGATTGAATCAGGGCTGTATAGAGTTATGTAGTGATAAGCAATTTAGTAAATAATTAAAAATAATCATTAAATGATAAATAGGGTATGAAAGGGAAACACAAGGTTTTTTTTAACTGATATTTATGCGAATAATTAATTTAAAGAAATTAATAAGGAGAGTTATATATATATTTCTATTTTTTAATGTAGTAAGATGAGTATTTGGAATTACTAGCAAGAGGTATAACACACACACACACAGCATTGTACACAACACAACATACAATATAATAATGAAATATATATATATAACTGGTGCGTGTCGCGGGACATGCGTTTGGAACGAAGTCTCTATAGGTTTCGCTATGTAAACTATATGTGGTGCGATCGAGCACGGTCGGTTCGCACGAGTGTGTGTGGTACCGGGTTCAAATCCGGTCCCCCTTTTAACACTTTTTGCATTTTTGTACAACATTTTTTTTATCATTTCATTCGGTTATCAAGTACATTTAAGGGTAATAATGTATTCTGTAGTAATAAAATATAAATATTTTTTAAGTTTTTAGTCTTCTTGCATTATAAATTACCACAAAAGTTGTAAAAATAATGTAAAAAGTGGTGAGAGGGGAACCGGAATTGATCCCGGTACCACTCGCACCTGGGAACCGATCACGCTCGACCGCACCACACACATAGTTTTCATAACGCTTTTTTCGGAACGCGTTACATTTTTTTTTCTCGACTATATTCATGTGGGTAATATTTTTGTTGTTTGATTTTACTGTGTGTAATACAGATGATAAGTCAATATATATATATATATACATATATATATAGACAATATTTATAAGGATATAACAGTGTACTGTAATTAATATTCATAGCGCGCGACAACAACGATGATGGCGTCGGCGATGACGATGTTAGCGAGGGTGATGACACGACGACCACCGGTCGGACAAGTATGATAAAGAACCGAATGGGACAAAAAAATAATAATAATACTAATAACGGTATGTATTTTCTTTACGAACAGCTCGATTCGGCGATGCTTTCGACGGCCGAATTTCAAATTTCAAAATCGATTGTCGAAACACGGCCGCCGACATTAACGAGTTCTTGGTCCGATCGGAATCTAAGGTGCTGAAGGTGTGGGAAAAACAGCTCGTTGGGTACGTCGCGCTTAAAGTGAGTCTGGGTTTGTACGCGGTGTACGAAAAACAGAAGCAGCCGGCTGCTGGTGGCCCCGATGTGTACGACACATGTATGCAAGATCACGCGGCCGGTCCGGTCATACTGACACAGGGACAGGATCAGCACACAGTGTACACACAGTTTGCTGATATCATTCGTACGCGCGCCGACGAATTTGAACGTGGCGATTCGGGGTGGGCGTTTCGCGAGAACGTATACCTCGAAACGTCTACGTACAAGTATAATCCGCTCAGGGCATCGTGCACAATAACTCTGCCGACCTCGCTGTTGCAGAAGAGGGCCGTCCTGAACATCGCGAACACCGATGATGTATGTTTTTTTTGGGCGATCGTGGCGCACATCCACCCTGCATCGGCAGGTGTTGACCCCACGCGTACTACGAGCTATCCCCCCTTCAACCGTATACTCCAAACCCACGGAATCTCGATGCCGGTGGCGTTAAAGTGTATACCAAAATTCGAAACCGACAACGATATCAGCGTTAACGTGTACGCTTGGGAGGATAACAAGATCGTCGGGCCGCTTTATTATACGACCGAAAAGCGGATGCGCCACGTGAACCTGATGTACGTCACATCAGTTAACCGCACCGACGGCCATTATGTGTTGATAACCGACTTGGCGCGGGCCGTTGGGAAACAATTGACTTGGCGGGGGCACAGAGCGTTTCTGTGTGACGGTTGTCTCCTCACGTTTAGGAACCAAGCGGCGATGGATCAGCACGAATGCCGGCGGTGTCGCGTCGTTCTCCCATCAGCCGATAAAAATATCGTCGAGTTCCTCAATTGGAAAAACACCGTTACCGTTCCATTCTGTATCTACGCAGACACCGAAGCAATCCTTCGGTGGGACCTACGACATCGCGGAACATGTAGCGTGTAGTTTCGCTAACTTTGTCAAGTGCGATTTCGATTCGTCACTTGACAAGTTTAAACGGTACCGGGGCGCGGATTGCATGGCGGTATTTGTGGAACGGTTGGAACGGGACGTGAAGGCCATAGCTCGACGTTATTTTACCCCGGTGGATATGACCCTCCTTACCCCCGCACAGCAGGCAGTGCACGATGCGGCAACCGCGTGCTACGTGTGCCGCGAACCGTTGACGCCGACCGACAAGGTGCAGGACCATTGTCACCTGAGCGGACGATACAGAGGCCCGGCTCACAGCGTGTACAACTTAAAACTACGAGTTCCGAACTACGTACCGATCGTACTCCACAGTTTTTCGAACTACGACAGTCATTTCCTCACCACCGCCCTCGCCGACGACACAAATCAAATCCAAGTCATCGCCAAGACAAAAGTAAAATATACTTCGTTGTCCAAGTTTCTGCGGTTGGACGATGAAAACGGCGGGAGTCACACAATCGTCATGCGGTTTATCGATTCGTACCGGTAAGAATGATAAAAACAAAACAGTATTTTTGGTCTACAATAACGGTATTTCTGGACAGGTTTCTGCCTCGTCGCTGGACGAAGCCGCACGGTCACTGACCGACGTCCAGCTGGTGAACACCAGAACCTGGTTTCCGGACGATGGACAGTTCCGGTTAATGAAAACGAAGGGGTATTTCCCGTACGAATACGTGACGAGCGCAGAGGTGCTTGAGGAAACGTCGCTACCTCCACCCGACGCCTTCTGGAGTCAGTTGACGTTGTCCACCATCACGGAAGAGCAATACCGTCACGCGCAGACCATGTGGACAACGTTTATCTGTCAAACACTAGATCAGTATAGTGACGTATACATGTGCGGTGACGTATACTTACTGGCTGGCGTGTTTGAAACATTCCGGAAGTACTACAGGCTCGATCCAGCAGCGTATCTTACGACCCCTTCGTTAGCCTGGGATGCCTGGGGTCAAAATAGAGCTGATGACGGAACACGATCAAGTGCAGTACGTCATGAAGAACATCCGCGTTGGTTGATCCAATGCCACCAACATTATGCAAAGGCCAACAATAAGTCCTGGAAGACTTTGACCAGACGGAAGAGTCCTCGTACATCATGCAGTTAGACGAAAATAACTTGTACGGGTGTGCGATGAGCCTTCCCCTTCCGAATGGCGAGTTCCGGTTCTTAACCCCCGCACAGTGGTCCGAGAGTGAATTCTAGGCGCTCAAAAGTCCTATTAATAAATATGCAACAAATATCAAAACAATTATGAATTATTAATTTTAATATGTTTCTTAGACATAATATAAAATGTCAAGGTCATATGTGTACCTGGACGTTTTTTATTGCTATTTAAAGTTCAGTTTTTATAGTTTAGCGGTTATTTTGATTTCAAAAAATAATATTTCGTTTACAATTTTTTTACCCTTTGATATTTTTTAAAAAAAATTTTTAATTTAACTAGTAGATAGCCAAAGGAAAAAAATATTTTTTTTCAAACTAGTTATGATCATTTTGAATGAAAAATATCAGATGTTTTACATGTTTTTTTTTTTTAAAAGAGTAGTACTAAAATTTGTCAATTTTTACCCACATAGCAATACATAGGTGTCGTAGAGCAAGTATTCAGGTTATTAAAAATATTAATTTTTATTGCGACAGACAAAAATTAATTAGTACACAAGGCAAATTAATGAAATAGTACGATTATTTACTGAAATTTTTAATTTATTTCTAATGCGGATAGTGATGCATTTAAGTCATCACTGCAATAATCAATTATTATACTATCATCTTTAATAATAAACAAATTTTCAACATCATCGGAAAATTTCACGACATTAGTTTTAATAATTTTTCTCATAGACGATATAAACGGATCCGATGACACTAAGAGCATGTGCAACAAATCTTCATTTGTGTTGTGTCTCGAAGTTTTCCTTGTGTGGTGCAGTCTTATTTGTCTATAGTCCTTATTCCTGGCTTATTGGGCATCTTAAGAGAGCTGGCCTAAAAATGCACACATAATATAATAGCATTAAGTATATTATGTAAAATAAATTAATGACAATATACCAATAGAAAGTATTGCGAATCGTATGACATTAACAAGCATATAGTACCAAGGATATAAATCCGTAAACATATTTGCTGTTTGGAAAGCATAAACATTAAGCGTCTGCATTTATTTCACGTCCGCTAGCAATTGCCGAAAGAATATTTGCAAAACGTTTTATAATGTTTATGTCAATCCCTGTTATACGAGCAGTGACTTCTGGATTTTTAAAAAATCTCCTAGCAGTGTTGTCGTTATTAGTATTCCCTTTTCCTAAAACATGTAGGTATAATAATTATTTTCAACATCTAATTTTTGAATATACGTTTATTACCTTGCAGTACAACATCAATCAACAAACCGGTTTCTAAACGAAATTGGTCTTGAATTTGTTTTTTTCTCTGTTGCACCCTTAATTTATGGTCCGGATATCTTGGCTAAAAAAAAATTTAAAAATTATCATTAATACATAATAAATAAAATAACAAAAAGAATGTACGTACTGGCCATTTTTTACATTCTAATTTGTACGATACATGTAACAAACATTCCATAAATCGTATCCACGCATGAAGTGATAAGAGACTATATTTGAATGACTCATGATTAACATTCTGTTTTAAGACAATATCAATATCATTCATTTGCTTTGGAGAAGCACCACAGATAAAACATTTTTGACTCGAAGTCTCAGTCAAAGAGTTACACACCTATTAATTAAAATAATAATAATGTGTTTAAATTAAAAAATATATCTGTTAGCTAAAATACGAAATTACCTTGCCATCATTCATTGTAAACAATAATATGTGCTTTATTATTACTTCTTTACCATTAAATATAACTCTTGAGGGTGTCAAATTTTTTATTTCTTCTTCTATTTTACCAACTTCAGTTAAAGTTGTCTGAATCGTTTCTTTTTCAAACATATACTTAATCGGACGACAAAAACGTGTAGATGAAGGCTTTTTATTATTCCAAATAATGTTTTTTTCTTTTACTTCATTAAAACAATGTAACTCCAAAGGCACCAATGAAAAAAGGAATAAGTTACCATCCGAATAGTTAGTTGACTCAGGATCGTTGTACAACTGTCTGTACTGTAACTGTCCATTACTCCCATCACAACCCCACTTATAAATAATTTCATATTCTTGTGAACAGTTTTCATTAAAATTTAAATTAGGGATTTGAAATATTCTTTGGACAGTATGGTCAAGGAGATCTTAAAGTACAATTTCACAGCGTGTTTCAGATATAATACAACGTTCTGGGTAACATTCCTTTTTGGCCATGAGTATTTCATTATATCCTGGATATATATCGGCTTTCCGTTCTTTGGCTGATAATCTAATATTTACGTACTGTCTCTTCGTTAAATCATTTTCAACAAAAAATGCCAACTCTTCGGCTGCAGTATAAGGGACCAGGTTTGAAGCGTTGGAGTTTGAAATGGTTTTTAAAATGTTAGATGCATTTTTTGCCGAACTGTGCCCCTTATTAGGTGTCCTACACTTTTTTGTCCAGATACAAAGTAGCTATGCTGCGACGCGTGATGAATTTCAATAGAAGACATACCTAAAGATCCTACAGCATTACTCGTTTTTCGCTTTTTAGTGTTGTCCCCACAATCCTTAAAATTCTTAATAGGACGGCCAATTGATTTTTTTTAAATATAATTTTTTTTTAATAGTGTTTTTTGGGGTAAACAAAAAGACAAATCAAGCCATTCTTTGCACTTAACTAGAAATTTTTTGGAATTTCGAAATGACTTATTCCAGTTTTTTGTCAATGTCAACGAAAAATTTAAAATTGAACTTTCTACAGATGTTTTATATGAACTATTCCATTTTAGGCCACAGTATCGATTACTTATATAATTAATCATCTCTTTTCTGGCATTTACAGATGTGACACATTGCATGGAACATTTCTGACGCATAAGTTCAAACATTTGCCGATTTAAAACATGTTTTTGACGTTTTTCGACGACAATATCATCTCTCAAATAAAAATAATATATACTTAAATTTTTTTTTTTTAATAATACTAAAAGAATAATTTTTAGTTAAATTGTGTTAATTGGTAGTTATTTTTAAAAATTATGATTTTTATGTACTAAATATTAAACAATTTTTTTGAATTTAAAAACGGGTACGTAGAAGATTGGTTCAAAAATTGATTATATTTTTTTCTTTTACGTCCTCAACGAAAAATAAGTACATTTCGACAAAATAACTGTCTGACTTATATTACATTTTTTTTTCAATATTCCATAGATTTTGGATGATGAACCACTTTTTAAAACTCAGTTATAGTTATAACTTATAAGTTATAACCAATTTTTAAAATCTTTTATAAGCTATTAAACTCTGGTAGTTAGAACTGTGTGTCTTAAAAATTGGCAAAATTATACATAATTTAAAAAACATAGTATATATTGAGTGTTTTGTAAAAAGAAAATGAAAAATACTTTTGCGAATAGTCAACAAAAATACGAACATTTTTTTCCTTTTACCTGACAATTTTTTTCACCTAGATATACATACTTTTTGTTATGGAGGTGAAAAAACAAAATTTTTATAAATAATTGCAAATTTTTAATTTTTTTATTTGAGAAAATGTTTATTTATGTTATTTTAAAATACAACAGTTATTATATTTTTTATAATTATTATTTTTTAAACATTTTTGTTTATATTATATTACAATATAAGAGAACGATTATTTGTTTTAGCATTTTTTTATTTTTAAGAAAATTGAGTGTCACGTTAAATTGATCACACTGTATATTACATTAGACATGTAAAATAACTTGTACTTACTTTCCAAATGGACATCCATGTTTTAAAAAAGTTTTACAAATTAGATTACCAAAATTATAATATAAATTAACTAATATTTAAAAAAATAAATTTATAAGGCCTCAATGAAAGTAAAACGTGTAAACTGCACTAGTTAACAATAGCGTATGCATTGACTTCAGTGATACAATTATAATATCACATGCAATACTTAAAATAGATAACCATCAAAAGCACCTATCACGCTCATAATATAAATGTTGTCAAACAACTAAATTATTATTTGAACTTTGGAATTATTATGTGCATAACACAATAATGCACTACTTGTACGTTTATACTACAAGGAAGTAAAAACCAACCAATTAGTAGATAAAATGTTGACAGCTTGAAGCATTATACCTATTCTGTAACAAAGTAAATGTCAAACAGCATAGTAATAGATTTGGGTATGTACGAGTACAATAAAATAGTACTATTTCATTAATTTGCCTTGTGTACTAATTAATTTTTGTCTGTCGCAATAAAAGTTAATATTTTTAATAACCTGAATACTTGCTCTACAACACCTATGTATTGCTATGTGGGTAAAAATTTATAAATTTTAGTACTACTCTTTAAAAAAAAAAAACATGTAAAACATCTGATATTTTTCATTCAAAATGATCATAACTAGTTTGAAAAAATTATTTTTAAAAAAAAATATTTTTTTCCTTTGGCTATCTACTAGTTAAATTAAAAAATTTAATTAAAAATTTTTTTTTAAAAATATCAAAGGGTAAAAAAATTGTAAACGAAATATTATTTTTTGAAATCAAAATAACCGCCAAACTATAAAAACTGAACTTTAAATAGCAATAAAAAACGTCCAGGTACACATATGACCTTGAAATTTTATATTATGTCTAAGAAACATATTAAAATTAATAATTCATAATTGTTTTGATATTTTTTGCATATTTATTAATAGGACTTTTGAGCGCCTAGAATTCACTCTCGGACAACTGTGCCCCGCGGAACTCGTAAATTTTGATTTATATATTAAATTTAATATAATTTGTTTTACTGTTATTATAATTAGTATTTATAAGTATGAATTATAATTTCTATTTTATATATTTTTGTAAGACTTGAAGTTTCCTAACTTAAGATTTTGTAACTAATACTAATTATATCAGGTTGAGGGTAAGTTTGGCCAAATTTTTAAGGTTTATTTCTGGATCAGAATTTATAAATAACTAAGCTCTTTTATTCAATGCCTCAGCCTCTCGCCCCAAAATAAATATCTAAATACGCCCCTGAAGAGACGCGAGAATGGGTGCGCGTCGCGGTAACGTTATAAGTTATAGCCGTTTAATACTGTGCAGTGCGCCACCATTTCTAGAGGCTCGTCAGAGGCGACGGCTGCCACCACCTAAGTTGATGCATGCAAAGTGCTTTTACACACACATACGCAAACGCGTAAAATAGTAAGAAGAAAGCATGCGCACAGTATGCGGCAGAGGCGACTTGAACTGTAGCTTCTCGGCGTTTGCTGCCGGCCGCCGGGTAATTTGTATACAGCCGCGCGGCGCGTATTCGCTAGGTGGAGTATTGATGACCTTGACTGCGCTGGCACAGGGCGCTGCTGATACACGACCGTCGCGGTCGAATCTGCCATTACTAGTTAGTATTTAGTATTTACTTGGTCACAACTCACAATTTGTTTCATCGTGTGGTCGTGTGACGTGTATACTGTCTTTGTACTCTAATCTTTGTTTATTCATTACACGTGGATTAGGTTAGTGTATTTAATATTTTTTCGCCTCATGTAAAATTGTATGCTAAGACCGCCAATGATATAAAGCCTAGGCATCTTATCCTAAATATAAACATAGAGTACTAATTACAAATAAATAGACTTGATAGCGAAGTACAAACACAATTAAAAGAAAAAGTAGAATTGGTTATTTTACAAACACACGAGTGACAACATTTAATGCGAAATTTTATTCGACATTTTCGTATTGGCTACGAAAAGTGAAATAGCAAAATAGCTTCCTTCATGGTCAAGACGTTTTTTTTAATTTACTTATGTCAACACCAGTCACCGGACTACCAGGACGTGAAATATAAACTATTAATCACCATCTGCGCTCGCAGTCAATTGATACATACGATTGAAATAAGGGGAAAATATTGACTATTAATGCATAATACTTTGTATTTTAATTACAAAAAAAAATAATAACACCGCCGAGCTACGCTGTGAAAATACAAAACGAAGGAACAATAAACTAAAGAAAAATTGAAATTCATCCTCCTGGTGCCATGCATCAGGCTCGGTGGATGTCTCGAGCAATTTATTGCTTAAAAATATTTTTATTTAGAGAGCAATACCAAATAAATCCCACTAAACAAATCGGTGAGGTATGTGTGTTTATTATTAAGTTTTACGTTAAAGTTCATCAAATTCAAAAGACATTACCAAATTGCCGGTTGCCACATGTGACTATGTGAGTTCTTTAACCATATGATTAGAGTAACTGCTTGTATGCGACGATTTATTAACATTAAATCACGACGGCTCGGTTGCATTGGTTTTATATCACAAGTGGAACTAAACGACACCTTGACAGCTGTAATAGAAGGATCACAACAAATATATTTTTCAAAGCTTTTTCGCGAGCTGGCCAATAATAAGCTTATCTCCGGAAAAGGGCTGACTCGTCTTTGCCCATTTATCGACAGCCGAGAAGTCATCCGTGTGGGAGAAAGACTACGAAACTTAAATTTAAGTGACGATAGAAAACATCCAGTTTTAGTAGCCAAAGAATTTCTACGCATGTCATGCAAGTCCTCGCCTATTGACTGCCTTCATCCACAAACAGTACTGGATAATAGCTGTTCGCCAGGTAGTTCACAAGGTGATCCGTGCTTGTCATATATGTGCTCGTCTTGCTGCTGCTAACCCGCAGCCTATCATGGCTGATTTACCTGCCATTTAGGTTAGGTTAATCACCCAAACGCCAATATTAATTTAACAGGAACCACGCTCTGCTACCAAAATGTTTGCCGCCTCGCTCCTATAAGTACGGCCGGTGACAACGGCTGACTTCCGAACGGGGAGGGTCACGTTACAAGCAACAAATAGGCACTATAGAAAAAAAGATAGTCTAGTTTTTATAACGTTTTAGATTCAATTTATTTACCTACCTGGACAGGCGTCCCTGTCCCTGTTAAAAAAAGATTAGTTAATATAGAATTATGGAAAATTAAAATAAACCCGTACAATTCATCTTCTAGAGTTCTATTGTTATAATATACTCTTTTTAAAATTAAAATTAAAACTTACTTTTTCAATTGTACTTTTCAATTAATTATGATACTGATGTAGATCTTGATTACAGATGCAATACAGTGATATAAGGTATTAACATATTAACATATTAACATATTAACAAAACGCCTAAACCCGGGTATATTAGAAAACTTGTTTTCTTATTTGCAAGTCATAGGCCATACATGCGACAATCCTGGTCCATCAGATTTCAATAACCGTTTGAAAACATATTTTTTGGGTGAGCGTTCAACGTCAGTACTTAGTACACATAAAAACACAGAAGACAATGTAAGGACGGAGAAATTATCTGCTGATTTCTTACATACCAAAAATAATAAAACAATTAATAAAATTAATAAGACAGAGGAAGAAATTGAAAAAGAAATCGTACTAACTCAGGATATTTTCAATTCTATTCTTGGATGGAAAGGATATTCTATTTGATAATGACTGTGATATCGAAAATTTAGATTTAACAAATATTACTAATAATATTGTTACAATGACAGGTTTAGAGTATGTAGCACGATTCGATTCACATTATTTAAAATCCAAATACTGCTGTAAACGTAATATACGTAATAACTTAACTAATAATATTGTTAAGAATGCCAAATAATAAAATAAAAGCAAGTACCGATTGTCCTAATTGGTTAGAATATGTCTCAAGAGGAAATTTAACGGTACCTTATGAAAAATTATTAAATGTAGCTAAAGTATTGGAGCATTCATAAAATTCCATGGAGAAACTTTCTCTAAAAAAATTAAAATCATCGATACTATAGTAGAAAACATTATAAAATATTATACTCTCTTACCAATTCCGAAAAAAGTTCTGAAATATTTTTTTATTTCACACTATAAATATATGGAAAATTATAAAATATAGAATAAAAAATCAAAATTAACAACTAGAATTTCTTATATTTTGTTAATGTGCAAGCTGATAAGAGAAAAATATCTTATCAGTTAATAACTATAAACCAATAAGAACGCCGCCCGTTATGGTGCCGCCATTTTTTATTTTGCGTCTGAAAATGTTAGGAAGAGGACATGCATAACATGGTATATTTAAATCATGCATGACTTGCATTGTGTATTCAGAAACGTCGTGTGCCGTTTTGTTAATAAATGTAGCATTGTCAATTGTGTTTATAAAGTCCCAAATTGTGACTAAATTGTATATTGTTCTACAATTTACGATGAAAACTAATAAACGTAATGATTTTAAAAACAAAAATTTGTTCCTATTATTGCACAAAGTATATTCTAACTACTTAGTCACGTTACTACAGTTGGTGGCAACGGAAAAGTGAATAAAGTTCTTACCAGTTAATTTGTGTGAATACGTTTATACAGAACCGACGTATAACTATTTTTTTTTTCAATATTCTAAATTATATCGTACCGAAAATAAAATTTGAGTTGTAAATTATTCAACATGGACTTCGACATTGTTCCAAATTTACAAAATTTATTTTTTGAGATTCAACGGCACTAAAAAATTAATCTCATATCAAACTTCTCAACTTCGACTAATTTTTACTTAGTCAAAATACCAACATCTCAAAATTATTCAATTCTTCAAGTCGATCAATTTTTATTTGATCACATTGTCAACTTGTCTAGTATCAACTTCAAGATATTATATTCAACTTCTATCTTCCGGAATGAATTTTCTTTAGTCAAATTCACGTACAACTTCGTTCAATCACAGTCAGGTCACTCAGAAGCGAGCGGGACCATTACGATTCAATAGCGAGCTGTTAGTCAACGACATATCACGAGGCGAGCGATTTCAACGGCGAATCATATCAATCCAATACAATTTCAATTTCTGTGTAAGCTGACTTCTACACCAATTGATAATGTGGTAATATATATAATTGTTTTTTTTATATCTATCAATACTAGTTATTATTGGTTCATTTCAAATAAGTAGTATAACTTTTGAGTTTATGGTAATTTGTACATACATTTCTATACTGGAACATAATATATTGAAATTTAGCTCACTCAATTGTTTCTTTCGGTACCAAATTTTGATATTAAACACTCCAAAGTTATAAGTCGAATACCGATCAGACTTTTGAGTATTTTCACTCACTAGCTAATTATATTAACGAAGGCACTCAACGTCAAACGTATCTAAACCACTTGGAAAATTTATTAACTGAATTTAAATTATTAGCTATTGTAGTAAACCTACGTAATGATAAGTTATAGCTCTAACAAGCACGTTCCCACGTAGGACGTGCGCGTATACTTAGTTAACTATCATTTCATCATCTCTATCTCATTTTAACTATACTTACATTATTTTCTAAGTAGTCAAGGCGGCTACTGGGATTGACGTCGAGTAGACAGTAGTTAGTAGTTGGTGAATTGTAATCGAACGCGACAGTATATCGTAAATAATTATTGCTACTTGTTAACTTGGTTGTTTTTAAATTATAACACTTAGTTTTTTTAATATTAGTTTTAATTCATATTTTATTTGTATTTTGTTCATGCTTAAGTACAATAAATAATTAAACATAATATTTAACCTTAAAAATCTGAAGTGTTTTCTTTCTTTCGTTCGAGATCGCCGAGTCGTCAAATAAAAATAATATTGAAGTTATCACCTTTGGGGATCACTACACTATGAGTTAATTAACTTTCGGAAATGCGTTGGAGACGCAATGTAATAACTGCTAAGTATATTATATATTTGTTATCTTATTATTTTTTTCATTATATATTATATATTGTATATTATTATTAGCACTAGTACTTAGATCAACTACATGTGATTATGTAAAGGGCAACTGTTAATCAACTTGTTTTCACATTTACTTTTATCTGTTCTTCTATTTCTTATTGTTAAATATTATATCTATATTTATGACATACACACCAACACTCGACCAACTAGCAAATTCGCTCTACTCAAATTTCCATTCAAATCTAATTACTCATTTTAACCCAGTCGTCAAATAAAAATAATATTGTAGTAATCACCTTTGGGGATCACTACACTATGAGTAAATTATCTTTCGGAGACGCGTTGGAACTATTACCTGAGTTTACTGGTAATACAAATCAGGACTTAAATTTATTTGAAAAAATATGTCAATTTATTTTTAACCATGTAGACGAAGCTCATATACCGGATCTTTTAGATGCTTTATTGTGCAATTTAAGCGACAAGGCTACATTAGATGGTTTAATAAGTACTCTGTCGGAGACCACTATCAATTAGTTATCTACGGCCGTCGACCGCCGCCATGTTTGAGCTTGCCTCCTCTCTTTAACCTATCTAAAGTTGTTGGTAAAACACGTTGCTGTGATCGTCCGGCCGTGCGTTCGGTGTTGTTGTGTTCCGACGTGACGGCCAACGCGCTAAACCCATCACGTGGTTGTTTTCTGTTTCTGTCGTTTATACTAAAGCGTGTTGTTGCCGTCGTCCCTGTGGTCGTATTTGTTTAACTGGCCTCTGGTTAAGTTGTCGTCAACGTGGCGGTATTTGTCTGGTTGGCCGCCGCCTAAGCCACCGCTGCTGTGGCCGTATTCATTTGGTTGGCCGCCATCTAAGATGCCGTTGTCGGTCGTCTTACTTGGTTGAACGCCGTTCCTCGCAAGTACCGCCGTGGACATTGCCTGCTATCGTACGAGGGAAGCCACCCAACTCGACATCATTGTTGTTCACTCAGGTTTTTTTTGTTAATTATATAAACATCATTTGTGTGAATTATTAGTTATTTAAGTTACGTTTATGTAGAAAAATTAGAACTCTGGCAAGATAGTAAGACTGTTGTGTTATTACATCAATAGTGAAATATTTCTATAGCTACGTTTACGTTTACACGGTGACAGTAACATTCGACAGTTACAGTCACGATAGTAACTGTCTAGGAACTACCTCCGTGTAAACATAATGACAGCTGCTGCCACACTGTCAACTGTCAGCTATCGAACTATCAAGCTCGGCTAGATAGTTGACAGTGTGACAGCATCTTCTATCGTGTAAACTGTGACTACCACACTGTCAACTACTATCGTACGATTTTTGTATATTGTCGTTATCAATTGTTACTTGTTATCACATATACCTACAGTTTTAAATTCAACTGATTTAAATATTTAATTTGAATGTTTAAATAATAATAATTAAAAATGGTTTTTGATACTATTCATTTTCTAAAACATTATGAAGAGTATCCCTCTTTATGGGATAAAAGTCTACCAGGGTTTAAGAATCGCCAAAAAAGAAATGCGGCTGAAGAAAAACTATTAACCATCTCGGGACTTTATAACATAAAAGAATTACGATCCAAAATCAGAAGTATTAGAGGAACATATAATCAAGAAGTGGGCAAAATTAAAAAATCAATGAGAACTGGGGCTGGTGCAGCAGACGTTTACAAACCAAAATTGAATTGGTTTTCCTATGCGGATAGCTTTTTAAGAAAAAATATGGAACAAGAGATTGAGACCGAATCAAATGTGGTGAGTTTTAAATTTATTTTTAATTTTTATTATGTTATCATTGGAGATATGATGTTGATGACTTTTGCATTTTTTTCCTTATCTTAGCTAAAAAATAATATACTTCTAATTATAACACATTAAAAGATTGATAATGAAAAAAATAAGGTACTAATAATACAATATAATGTACTAATAATTGCATACATATAAGAGGTAATAATAATATGAACAGAAAATGGCTTAAATATTAAAATAATATGTAAACTGTTTAATATATCATCTTGTGCTGCCAAATTACTGCTCCTTCTCCTATAAAATAATCCGCTAATTTTTCTCTTTTCTGACGAGCCTCATTAATGAAATTTCTTTCTTGTGTGGCACGTAAAGGTATTATGCCCTCAGACCCCAAATCACTTCGCCATGTCCCAGGAATTATACATCCACTTTCGTGATATTCTATCGTTGAACTAACACTGTTATTTTTTCTTATCCAATTGTGTAAGGCACAGGCAGCTTTAATTAATTTCATGGTTGTCTGTGGAGCAAGTAGTATAGGTTTTCTAAACACTCGAAAACGGCTAGCCAGAATGCCAAATGCGTTTTCCACAATACGCTTAGCTCTGCAATGCCTATAGTTATAATTTTTTTCTCTATCCGTTTGTTGAAATCTTCTTGGACAAGGCTTCATTAAATACATTTTTAAAGGAAATGCATCATCGCCAACAATCACACTATTTTCTGGAATTTTTAATTGTTTAGTTTCAATTGCTTTCATTAAATTAGACTTATTCCACCATCAGATTGACTTCCATAACTCCTGATGTCAACACAAGTAAAATTATAACTTGCATCAACTAAGGCTAAAAGCACTATGCTGAAGTTCCTTTGTAGTTGAAATACTGGGAACCAGTATTTGCAGGGCATTGAATGACCTCGTGTTTACCGTCAATTGCTCCTATGCAAGACGGAAAATTCCATTTAACTTCAAAGTCGTTAATAATATCTTGCCATTCACTTTCATTTCGTGGTACCTTTGAAAAAAAGTAAAATAAAATAATAACATCATTGTTTTTAATGAACTCTAAATAAACTTCAAAACTTTAATAAATAAAAATGTTTTTGTATTTAGTTATTAAATGATGAAATCAATGAAGATGAAGCATCACAATTTTTTAGTGATAAAGAAGATGAAGTCAATGAACAAACACAAGAACAGGCAATACCACTACATACTCAAACAAAGAGAGCATTGCAAAAACGGAACAAATCAAATAATACTAAACTTCCAAAAATAGATAATTCTTTACATGATGCAGTAAGAGCTCTAAGAGAAGTGAGTTCATCATCACGCTCTTCAAACAATGAGTTCACTCTATTTGGACAACTCGTCGCTTCACAGTTGGCTCAACTACCTTTAGAAATAGCAATTTACCTTCAGCAAGAATTTCAAATTAAAATAAATGAGGCACGACTTAATCATATTAGTAACTCATCTACAGCTCTATCGCTTGCATCGCCTTACACAGAAAGTGGTTCTAAGCCCATACCTCCTGAACCTCAATATGAAAACCTGAAAAGTATCCTTGAACGCAGTAAATATAGAACAACAACAATCACTATATAACTACTATGCAAATTGGGAGAATTATTCAAACGACAATATACAATAAATAATTCTCAATCATTATGTTATAACTATTTTTTTTGTTGAAATTAAAGGTATTTAATTACTTTGTGTAAGGTAAAGTACGTTTCTAAATTTGTATTGTTATTTTTTTTGTTCTTTGAAATTGAAAGTATTTAATTTTTTTTAAGTTGAAAAACGACCAAGTTGTTCTAAATATAAAGTATGTTTTTTATTGAAATAAAAAGCATTTTATTTTATTTTTTGTTTTAAATTTGATTAAGTTTTCATTGTTATAAAGAATAATGCTTATAAAGGTTATAATAAAGATAAATTCTTAATATTTTTTTTTATTTTTTGATATTTATATTCTTACCATGATATAATTCTGCAATGCATCATAAATAGCGTCAAAAACATCCGGTAGGAATTTACTTATGGTAGATTTTGGTACTCTGTATAAATATTGTAGAGACGCAAGTGAATCACCTGTAGCTAAAAATCTACAAGCAACTTGTAATTTTAAATTTGCTGGGAGAGCATTCCTCATTGTTGTATCTTCTTTTTGGATCTTTTTAGTAACCTATGAAAAATAAATGAATATAATCTGACACCGATACTATTATATGAAAATAATATTGAAAACAAATTGAAACTTACATTATTAAGTAATGTGTCAAACATTTCTTCATTCATTCTTAAAAGGTTATGAAAACTTTTGGGATCCTCAATTGCAAATTCTCTAATTAATGTATTTGTAACACCCAAGTTATTCCTCCTTTGAATCCACTTTTTGACCCATTGTTTCTTTTTTTTTTACTCGACGTTCTTCTTTATGTTTTAATAATATCATTTCTCCGATCACTCTTATCATCGAACGTACAACTTCTTCGGACATGATTTTTCGATGTTCAAAATTGTAATATTAAAACAAGTGATAACTAATAATAATAATAAACTAACACAATAATTACTGTCACCGTGAAAACACTCATCCTGATGTGACAGTAGCTGTCGCATTACTATACAACAGTGCTATCATGACAGTACTAAACATGAACAGTACTAATCATGACAGTAATAAAACCATTTTTTTCGATCATAAAGTAATGTTAAATTTAGGCACACAAGAAATTATTTTAACAACACAACAAACTGTTCCGAAAAATTCTATTAAAATTCCAGCTCGTTCAACTTTTATTTTTCCAATTTCTGTTAACTACAATATACTAAATACAAATAACTTTAAAATAAAATTAAATTAAAAATTAATAAACAACAATTACATAATCATTTGTGGATAGCAAATAATTTATCAAATTTTTTAGAAAACAGAGTGCATGTGAGTGTTTTGAATTTCCGAACGATGATATTACAGTTCCCTCATTAAACTTATCAAAGTTTTGTTGGGAACCCTACACGGAAAACACGTTAGACATATTACATTTAGCAAAACAATCTTCGCAAATAAAATACATGCAATTTAACGGTAACCCGACCAGTCAAAATAGCTTAATCGAACAAAATTACAAAAACACTTTTAATGAGAACAAGGTCCAATAATATTTTTAATGTAAACGATTCAGCAGAATTCAGAGATCGACATTCACTTTTGGCCAACTTTGGTTAAATACCGAGCATTTAAATCGGGAAGAATTCTTAGCCTCGACCGATATTTGCTTCGAATTTTCCGAATTTTTTTTTTTTTTGTAGAGGGGACACATTGATAGGCACAGATTTAGTTACTCATAAAATTATTACACCGGTTAATCAACGACCTATCAATGTTAGACATTACTGTATTCCAGTAAAATATAAGAAAGAGGTAGACAGACAAATTAAAAATTTAGAAAGACAGAAAATTATTAAAAAAAGTACTCCAGTCTGGAATTTCCGGGTGATTTTAGTTCCAAAACGGGCAGATGTCCAAGACAAACTTAAATATAGACTTTGTGTTGATTTTCGAAAACTTAATGAAATAAATCACAGACGGAAATGCTTGGCCTTTGCCATTAATTACAGATATTTTAGAACATTTGGGTCATTTTAAATACTTTTGCACTTTAGACATGTTTAGCGGTTATCATCAAACTGCCATACATCCAGATGATACTCATAAAACAGCATTTTCGGGTCATTAGGAGTGGGCTAAAACACCATTCGGGATAAAAACAGTTTCAGCAGGTTTTTCACAGCTGATGCATACGTTATTATCAGGGTGTGAAGAATTAAATATCTCGATGATATTGTAATCTGTGCGAAATCGTTGGATGAGATCATGAAAAAGTTGCGTATTCTACTTCTAAAATTTAGGGACAATAACTTAAAATTACCACCAAGCAAGTGTAAATTTCTTAAAAAGGAGGTAATATATTTAGGGCATCAACTAACTGAAAAAGGTATTGAACCGGACGAAAGTAAAATTATTTGTGTACAAAATGTTCCAACTCCAGTAACCCAAACTCAAGTAAAAGCATTTTTGAGCTTAACGGGGTATTATCGAAAATGTATCTGTAATTAAGCAATAATTGCAAAACCATTAACGAAGTTGTTAAAAAAAGATATTAATTCTCTTTGGAATGATGCATGTCAAAACGCCTTTAAACAATTAAAAACCATTCGGACTTCATCACCACTCATTGTTTCGACGGATACTAGTCAATTTGCTTTGGGGTGCGTACTTTCGCAAATGAGTAACAAACAAGATATGCCTGTGGCATATGCCTCTTGCATTTTAAATAGCAGTGAGATAAATTATTCTACCATTGAGAAAGAATGTGTCAGCATTGTGTTTGCTATTTTATATTTTAGACACTTCTTGTAGGGGCGTAAATTCAAAATTTATACAGATCATCGTATGGTTATTTAATGTCTCAGACATGAATTCGCGTTTTGTTAGGTGGAGGTTACTTTTGCAGAAGTTTGACTACGAAAATGTATAAGTTTTTAGCAGCGTATTCAATTTTAAATACTGAATCTCTTACAATTACCAAAACATTAGCTGAGAATTTTGTGTGTTGTTTGGGCATTCCATTTCATAATTTAAGTGATCAGAGTACGAATTTTTTTATCTAGTTTGTTCAAAAATATGTGCAAACTTTTGCAAATAAAAAGATTGCAAACTTCGACATATTCACCCTCCTCAAATGGGGCTTTAGAATGTTCCCATAAGACCCTTAAGGTATATACGTAGTTTGGTGGACAAAAAGGAACAGGATTGGTGAGAGTACATTAGTTACGCTATGTACTTATAACACAACGCCGCATTCTACTCATGGATTTAATCCTGTTGAGTTAATTTTTGAAATACAACCTATTATTCCATCTGCTTTCTTGTAAAAACCACAGCCAGTTTATAATTATGATTGTTGCCGCACGAGTCTGATGTTACGAACATCTGGTGATCGGCGCTCACACCTAACATCAGATTCGTGCGGCCGCCGTGCCGTCCTCGTGCGACAACTGTTTTCTAACCAAAAAGTACAGCAGAAAATGGCAAATTTTTCTAAATTCATTTTGTTTAAGAATTTAAGTATATAATCAAGACGTGCATTGACGTAACTTACACAAGGCAGCTACCCTACACTTTAGTCAACAGGTAAATCAACAATAAAATTAACGATACAAAAAAAATAAACAAAACATTGTCTGAAACAGTTTCCATTACTCGTTGGGCTGCAGCTGCGTGATGTTTTAAGATTCAAATTTCAACGGCTCACCTTCTGTCCAAACAGCAATATTTCTACATGGTACATTGTAGGTGGTGTGAGCTATCTAAGAGGTTAGTTAATTTGTAAATCGGATCCGATAAGAAAGAATAGAGATCTCTAAGTTGTGTTATTCATTATCTATACACGGCAAATTGTGTATTATTAAGTTCAAATTATTTATTTTCTATACACGACTAATTGTTTATTATTAAGTTAAATTTATTCATTATATATGTATACACGGCTAATTGTGTATCATTCGTTTGTTGATATTATAATTCATTTATTGCACGCTACACGTTTAATTGTGTATTTTTTATTGATTTATGTTGGATTGAGTTTATTCTATGTAATAATCCAATTGTAGAATTTAATTTAATTGAAAATAAATTTGTGTGAATAAATAGTATATCACCAACAATGATGATTATGTGTCTGACACTGCGTAAGCGTATGCAAGAGTCTAGACAAATGGCTAGAAATAAATTAATCGCCAGTAAAGAAAGTAATGAAAAACTTTATGATAAAAAACCTGTTACAAAAGATGTATTGTTTAACATTGGTAACAAAGTGTTACTTAACATTTTTTCGAAAGCAAATAAATTACAAGCAAACTGCTCAGGTCCTTATGAAATCATTGAGACGCATGATACAGTTAATGTCACTATTTTGAAAAATAACAAACCAGTCAGGGTTCATATGAATCACCTTAATTTATTTTCAGATGGCAAAAGTGACGAATAATCTTATAATAACGAAAGCTACCACATAACATAAAATCTAACGTTTTCATTTCTTAACCCACATAAAAAAAATGAATAGTCAACTATACTTATGGAGTGACTTGAGTAAGCGAAACTACTATTTTTAACATTAAATGGTACTAATAAAAACCCAGCGAGGGCGGTAGTGAGGAAATGGGAATCATAATTCGACGAGTTATGCAGCACGATCAGAACGTAGCTCGGTACCCGAAGTTTCAAGTTGCACGCGCTGTGAACTGGACCTCTGTACCGTCCGCTCAGGTGGCAATGGCCCCGCACCTTGACGGCCGGCGTCAGCGGTTCTCCACACACGTAACACGTGGTTGCCGCGTCGAGCTATGTCCTCCACATCCCGTTCCAACCGTTCAACAAATACCGACATGCAATCCGGGCCCGGTAGAGTTCACACTTAACACTTAAGCGAAACTACAAGCTACGTGGCTCCTACGGTCGTAGGTCCCACCGGCATTGCGGGGCGATCGGCTTGAGTATTGCTTCGGTATCTGCGTAGATACAAAATGGGACGGGAACGGTGTTTTTCCAATTAATGAACTCGACGGTATTTTTATCGGATGATGAGAGAACAATGCGACACCGACGGCATTCGTGTTGATCCATCGCGGCTTGGTTCCTAAACGAAAGGAGACAACCATCGCACAGAAACGATCTGTGCCCCCGTCTAGACAATTGTTTCCCCATGGCGCGCGCCAAGTCGGTTATCAACATATAATGTCCGTCGGTGCGGTTAACCGACGTGATAAACATTAGGTTTACGTGACGCACCTGCTCCTGACATTTGCTTTCAAATGGTCATGTATTACAACACTCTTGTACAACCAGTTTTCCAGGAAATAAGTTTATTGACATAGTACGAAAATCAGTTAAACCAAAATCGTCTTTATTTTTACTAATACTTCTACTGTCACTCCGTCCGCTTGTATATTGTGCCAAGACACCCATTTGCAATTTTAACGTACTAAATTCACCCAGAAACCAGTACGACAACAATTTAAGTTTGCCCGATCTAATCAATTGTGTATGAATTGCTTGAGTTCACAGCATAAAACAGTCCTACTTATACCTTACGTCGTCAAATGGGTAAGAGATTGCGACCAACCAACCATCGTCAGGATGTCCATCGTCAGAGCCACAAGGGTTTAAAGATGTTTCTCCTCTTTGAACTGGGGAGTAATTTTGCGTAAAATTAAAATTAACTCGGGAGAATTCCACACACCGTCGTGCCTGATCAGAGGTTGTTGCCGATGCTGATAAGCGGCCCGGTTTGTGGTTTATTAGCGGTCTGACGGTGCAGCTATAACCATCCCGCGGTGGGTGCAATATTATTGCATCTTGATGTATCCCTGCAACAATCGCCAGTAGACAATTTGTTTTCTTTTGACAACCGCGCTTCATACGCACTCCACTCATCATTGACAAGCGCCTCAAAACGCATTTGATCTTCAACATCGCCAGCCAATCCACTACCATCACCGCCCCCGTTCTGAAAATCTCCAACCACGGTCGCGTAAGGTAACTATAGTCTTGCTGTTAATTTTATACTTATTGTGTGTTTAAATTATATTGAATTACGTTTACGAATTATTATTGTGTCTATCCGTTTTTGTTATTATATGTCTGTTAATTCTGAATTATAATATCTTTTGAAGCTTAATTACCTTTGGTAACTGTCCAACTTTATTTCTATATATATATATACAATCTATATTCCTGTGACTAACCCCGGAGATAATTATTTCCCCGATTGGTACAGAACAGCAATTATAGTAGATAGATTATTAGTGCCATATGCAACTTAGGAAGCCCTAATTTTCTCCTGAAAAATTAAATTCCTAGTTTAATAAAATATTGGAAAAATTATTTCGTACAATATTATGTCTATATTTTAAAATAAAGAATACGAACAACTATACAATTTGAAAATAACATTAATTGTGATCATTATTCATGATCTTCCGAGCGACTGTTTCTTTGACATATCAGATGTTGAAAAGGGTTTATCACGTCTGAAAGGAAATAAATCTATTGGCCCAGACGGTATATCAAATGATTTCTTATGCGCGATCAGATCGTCTATATGTTTACCTTTATGGCTTCTATTTCGGAAATCACTTGATTCCGGATCCTATCCTGAAATACTCAAACTTAGTTCCACAACGCCGATATTTAAATCTGGTAATATTTCTAATGTAGCTAACTATAGACCAATAACTATCATCAGTCACATAGGTAAACTGTTTGAATCTTTAGTTTTAAGTTGTATCCTACCTGCGGTAAATCAAATCATAGTGGATGAGCAACATGGGTTTCGCCCTAATCGATCAGTTAACACATGCAATCTTGTGTTTACTGATTACGTGTTTGATGCCTTTGCAAAAAAGAATCAGATTGACGTCATCCACACTGACTTCAGTAAAGCCTTTGATAGGGTTTACCATTCTGTTCTTATGAAAGTCCTTGCCAGCAGTGGTTTTGGGGAGCCTTTGTTATCATGGTTCAGATCTTATTTATCCGATCGCAAGCAATTCGTGAAAATATTTGGTATCAAATCACAGGTATTACACACGCCGTCTGGGGTACCTCAAGGTGGCCATCTTTTCCCGTTACTCTTTACATTGTTCATTAATGACGTAAAAAAAGTTGTTCGCCACAGTGAATTCTTACTATTTGCAGACGACTTAAAGCTATTTCTAGAAATTGCTCAGAGTCATGCTCAGTACATGACTGTCAATTACTTCAAAGTGACTTATGCGCATTAGATGCTTGGGCTATAAATATTGGTTTGGACTTCAATGTCTCTAAATGTTGCTCAAAGTCTTTTTATAGAGGTCGCACTCACTTAGAATTTAAATACTTACTTCGTGGGACCTATCTTGCTATTGGAGATCTTTCACCGTATGGGTGAAAGATCCACCGTATTGGTGAAAGATCTTGGAGTTTTCTATGATAGAAACTTAAATTTTCATAACCAAATAGATGCAACATGCTGTAAAGCTTTAAAAGCTCTTGGATTTCTTAAGCGGGTTTGTAACGAATTTAAGTTGATAACTCCACTAAAAGCTTTATATTGTGCCCTTATCAGATCCATTCTTGAATTTTCTGTTATTATATGGAACCCTCACACCGCAAGCAATATGAATCAACTGGAAAGAGTCCAACGAAAGTTTTTGAGTTTTGCTGCATATCTATTATAAATAGAACATAGACCTCATGTTTATGATGCAGTATTAAATAGGTTAGGTTTACAGTCTTTAGCTGATAGACGTATTACCATTAACAAGGTCTTCCTGCTCAAACTTATCGATGGGTCGATCGACTGTCCTGAACTTCTTTCTAAAGTCAACTTTAAAATTCCCTGTATCCATATCCGCTCTTTCTATCCTTTTACTATTCCACTGTATATAACAAATTATTCCCGTAACAAACCACTGAATAGGATGATGCGTATTGCCAACGGGGATCCGTCTTTTAGTTTTTAAGTTATAATTTGTAATATATTTTTCTTTTGTCTTATTATCTTTTTCATAGTTATTAGTTTATAGTTAATTTGATATTCTGTACTTTGGGCTGCGGCCCGTATTGAAATAAAGTAAAATAAATAAAAATAAATTATTTAAAATCCAAACTTCATGTAACATATTATGTTCAAAACATAGTTTTTAAATTAAATAATATTTTTCTACGGTTATGTTAGGTTAGGATTAATATTTAACTTTATATTTATTACAAAATAATTTTCAGATTCACTGCATTATTTATGTAACATAATCATGCCAAACTGTACTAATTGGGCAAAATATGCACGCTTCTCTTTAAGTTGATATTCTTCTTTTGAGCCTTCAAGTCTACTTTATTTAAATGTTTACCTTTGAATTTTAAGTAATTTAATAGTTATATTTGAATTATCTAACACAACTCCATCGGAGAGTATCCTAGCCAAGTAGTTCTTTTTGATGTTACAAAAACCATTTTTAACAACAATTTTTTTTTCGAGTTTGCTGAATAAACAAATTGCCAGCTTTGTTTTCTAACTTAATCCCATGTTGAACAAATTTGATGTTAATACTTGAGACCAGAGGTATTTACTGGCTTTTAAAGTCCATTGACTCACTGATGTTGACCATATGTATAAAGCGAATAACACCTGCTTCCTGTGACTTTAAATTGTCTTACACTTTTCCAGAATGACCTATCATTTTCTGTTCTTATGCGTACCTACCTATGTCATTAGTTTCAAATTAAGTAATTTTTGACATTAGTTTTTCACAACAATTTCCTAAATTTAATACTATGGGGATGGGGGTGTTAATGGTGATGGGGATGTTACATTTTTTAAAGTTATATGTTGTTTTTACAACGAACAAACTTGAATGAATGGTTAAATTTATTCAAAATAACCAATTGAATATTTTGCCAATAAATCAATAAAGGCCAATTATTAAAAAACTATTTTTTTTTTAATTGCTGAATTGTCCAGAATGGGAGGGGAAATTAAAAAACCTACTAAACATTTTTTTGAAACAGACATATTTTATTATAAAGGCTTTAGAATCACTATTATTATAACATTATATATCTTATAAGTTATAATAATAATTAGTAAGTACTAATAAACGGATTAGAAACATATAAATTATTTAATTTAATAGTTATTAATAAAATAAAAAAGACAAGTTCTGATCATTTAATGTTAGCGTGACAAAAACCCTAACTTTATTTCTGAAGTTTGAGTATCATTGTGCGATTTTGTGTAATTGAGTCACAAACTATTGGTGCATATTTTTATTAGGAAATAACTTAACTTAAAAAAATTGAAATATCAATATTCAATGATGTTAAAAAATTTACCGTTACAGAAAAATCAAATCTTTTTTGTCAACAAGATGGGGAAAACAAAAAAAAAGTAAGAGTTCTTCGAATCACAGTTTGGAATTACCGACTTAAATTATGTCGATAATTAATACAATTACAAACTTAACTGTGATTTTGTTGTAGGTTCCTTTAACACTATTTACAAACATCTAGTCTTTAGACAACTTAATCATTTAAACACAGTCCACTTTATTGCATTATTGTATTAATAAAGTTGTTTATATAAAAAAAAAAAGTTATAAATGTAAAATAGGCAAAATTTACTGTAGAATTAAAATAGTAAGCAAATTAAATCCAAAATTCTTTATTTAGTGTAAATTGGTTAAAACAATTATTTGAGCACAGAACATATTTTGAATAAATTGAACATAACTAAACAAATAATAGTAACGCTTCGCGACGCTTGTCCATTCAATGTATGCACTTTTGAGATTGTAAGCCAAATTTTAAAGCTATTGTTTATGTGTAGTACTGTGCTGTTACTTGTTGAATGTCATCGAGATAAAGAATACACTAGAGTACGCACTCCTTATTACGGCAACTTAAAAAAAAAGAGCTGCTGGGCGGCATACGGTTGCCGTACAGTGGTGAGGTGTAACGCATTACGTACTATACTACCGTACGGCAAGGTAGTGGGGATGGCGGCCCTTTTTTTCGGCTCAAATGCGCGCTCAAGTGTATTCTTTATTTCTATGTTGAATGTAGAACATAGGTAGGTAGTAGAAAAATATGATAACTAGATTCCATAAATTTTTTGCCTACAAATTTATGGAATTAAAAACATATGTTGTCATTTGAAAATGTGAACTTAGAACCTTTTTATCGTATAAGGCATGGAAATAAAAATTATCAAAACATTGAAAAATATAGTAAAACTTGTACCTAAAAGAATAGGAAACATTCATATTTTCTGAGAAAATGAGTGTCTTAAGTTAGTTGTTAGATACATTGTAATTACCTAATTAAAAGTTATCCTTATGATGATTTTGAATTTGTATTAAATCATACTGACTAAAATGAATCCTGGAAGTAAAGTTAATATCCATTATAGATGATTTTTGGACTAGTATTTAATTAAAACTGGTAAACTTAATAAACCATAAAAATGTAAACACTTAAATTAAAAATGATTAATATAATTGGCAGTAAATATTTTCAACAAATTGGTAATTGCTTATTTGATAAGTAATGAATAATAATAGTTATTTCATTTTTGAAGGTGTAATCATTTTACATAATATCATATACCATTATAGATTATCTTTAGTATTTGATAATATTGTGACGCAAAAGCCTTGACGTCCATCTACTCGCTACAACTATACGGCGATATCACTCCCTAAATGGGTATTTAGCTGATATAACTCCTTATTTGACCTTTAGAAACTATTATACTATTCCGTCTCTGCGTTCTACATACGACTCCATCCGGGGTCACTCTGTCTATGGACTAGTTATGTGTCCAACTATCACCGTCCGGGGATAACCAACTACTATAAGTACCCATAGGGCCAATTCGTCAGACGTCGTCCAGTCTTCTAGAGTACAACGTCCTGCTATTACGTGACCTACTGTCATACACTTTACTGTTTTATTGCATGGTGTTGTTAATATTTTCATAGTTAACACTCAAATTATAAGTTATTACTAACTTTTGTTGTTAACTTCTGTTCTGCGTACCCTCTTCCAACCTCAGACAGCCTCCAGGCATAACAATATTATGAATAAAAAATATAAGCTGCCTGCAGTAAGGTAGTTTACTAATAGAGATCGCCACAAGACTGTCTGAAAAGCAACTAGTACTTTTCCGGTCGCTTTTTTATTGCTCGTTGGACAACCATATTATCTTTAATCGTAAATATAATCATTCTTCATACTGCAAAAAGGGGTTTAGGAAACGTATAGGCTACAAAAGCTATATACGTGCTACTGCTGAAAAACCGAATAGATATTGATTTGAATTTCAAATCTTTACTAAGTCATAGAAAACGAACAGATAATTCAAAATTCAAATGCTAACATTTTTAAAAATACATATTAATGTAATTAAAAACATATGTTCCCATTTGAAAAACGTTGCGAGTTCCGTACTTCTTTAATGTATAAGTGTTGAAGACAAAAAATTCCTAAATATTTAAAAATGTAAAAAATGTATCTAAAAGTTAAGGGAAAAAAAATTCTTTAAATATTTATATTTTCAGAGAATATGAGTGTTTTACGCTAGTTGGATCACCCCGTATATATATATAAACTAACTGTGTAACCATGGTATATAAGTATATTTGTAAAATAATTGTAAGTTGAAAATATTATTTTATTTGTATTGTAATTTCATAATTTTGAGTTACAAAATTGAAATATATATATAAATTTATATATATATATATATATTTTATAATTATAAAAACAGAAATAATTTGAATATATAAAATATATCGCCAACAACATAGATAATAGAATTATGATTGATAATGAAGCTAAAGTATTAAAAAGTAATGACAAAAAGGATGTAAATAAAATTGGATCTACAAAAAGTCGTATTTCAGCGTTACGAAAACTGCAATTTTATCAAGGTAATCATGATTTTGAAATGTGTAAAAAGATGTATAATATAATGCGAAAATATTACAACGAAAGAAATCATATTTATAACATGCAAAAACCACTCATTTCTAAGATACCGGATTTTTGGCTGACTGTATTTAAAAATAGTCCAGTTCTTAGAAAAATCATAGAACCACACGATGAACCAATTCTTAAGCACTTAATTGATATTAAATGCAAAATTAACAATGCACTGGTCCAAATGGGATTTACACTAGAATTTGTATTTTCGCCAAATGCATATTTAAAAAATAATAAATTAAAAAAGGATTACATGCTGAAATGGGAATACTATTTGGATCAACCATATGGTGGATTAGATATTTATTCTGTACGATACTATCCTATAAGCTGGCATGGAAATATGGATCCAACGGTACAAACTGTTGAGGTATTACAAATGAATAACAGATGGAACATGGAACATGTACAAGTTGAAAGGATAAAAAAAAAATCATTTTTTGAGTTTTTCAAATCACCAAGAGGTAACCCAAGAGAAGTCATAATGGACAACTTTTATCAAGATGTCAAATTGGCTGATTACATTTGTCACACCATCAAACGAAATGCCATTCTGTACTACACAGGAGAATTTAACGAGAATATTATTAAGAAAAAAAAAGTGATTTCACGTGCGGCCATATTTTTACCTTGTTTAAGACGTTAAAATTGAATAAATTTGTAACAAGTTATGGCATATACTTACTCTATAGTAGGTACTGAGAACACAATAAAAGAAATTTCAATAAATTAAAAGTAATCATATGAAAAGTTATTTAAAAGATTTAAACACAAATATTTATGTTACAATATCAAATTTATATTAATACAGTTATACAATTTATCGTTAAACGGAGAACATTAATGATAAAATTAGAACAAATTAACCGTCAACAATAAGGGATTAAAATACATTGTTTTCATAATTTATTTTACTTCAAACTATAATGTGGGAGTACACTATATTATTTTTACATACAATTTTGATTTAAATAATATGTTAAATAAATTTAAAATTATATGGTAACGTCAGCGTAGTGTGTATGTAGTTTAACGCTCGTCGCATATTGTACCCCATTCATGTAAATTGTAAGGAGATATTATTCCAGTAATTATAATATTTAATATTCCATTTAAATCCAATAAATCTATTTAAATCCATAAGAGGTTTATATCCATTTGAACCTCCTCTTAATATTCGAACATTGAAACTATCGCTTAATTACATTACCCGCATTCTATCAACCCCAGAAAATTCAACCTATTCCTAATTGCAATTAATTTTTTCGTTTATTATCAAATATTTATATTATAAACTCCGTTATTTTTTGATCAGACCTTTAAAAATGTTTGTAGATCGACTACATTTTTCGATTCGTACTGTTTTAAGGGCTATGAATTTGTCTAAATTAGAGGAGATGATTAGAGCCGCTTAAGAAGAAGAACAATCTTCTTATAATAGAGAACCTAAATCTGATTCTTCAATTGCTAAACTTAAGTGTTACAACTGTAACGCAATCGGGCAGGTTAGCCATGACTTTAGAAAGCCTTAACGACATTCGAAGGCAGGAGATAAGGGGGACAAACCGATTGTTAACCAATAGTTTGATAGAAGTCCAAGTAAGATGATTTGCCAATATTGTAAAAAACCAGGGCACGAGTTGAAAGAATGTAGAAAATTGAAGTTTAAAAATTAGTAAAAGCTTAAAGTAGGAGAAAGTTCATTTCAGTCAATGACAGTGAAATAAAAACGTCTTCTTGTGGTCATAAAAAAATGTTTGATAATATTATTTGTGTGTAATTCAGCTTCGCCTCTGAATCAGACGGGTAAGTTTTTTATCGATACAGAGGCTGACTTAAATTTAATAGAGCTTTTTGCATTAAGTGATGACGTTAGGGTTAATTTAACAACAGTAAAATTACAGGGTGTTCATAACCAACCAATTTATACTTTGGGAACTATACTTTTGGCAAATTTATTGACTACAGATCATTTAAATCGAGAAGAACTCTTAGTATTAACTGATATTTGTTATGAATTTTCCGATATTTTTTTTGTAGAAGGAACTACATTGATAGGCACGGATTTAGTTACGCGTAGAATTATTACTCTAACTAATCAACAACCTATACATTTTAACATTTTAGATAATACCGTCTTCCTTAACAACATAAGGAAGAGGTTGACAGACAGATTAAGGAACTCGAAAGGCAAAAAATTATTTAAAAAAGGGCTGTTCTCTATGGAATTTTCCTTTAATTTTGGTTCCAAAGAAAAGTGATTCGCAGGAAAAACCTAAATATAGGCTTTGTGTAGATTTTCGGAAATTAAACGAAATCACGGAGGGTAACTCTTGGCCTTTGCCATTGATTCGGATATTCTAGAACATTTAGGACACTCTAAATATGTTTTAATTCAATCTATAACACTCCGTATTATCACGAACGCTCCTGGCTCCTGCCTACGTCTCTAACCATACTTTTCACACTGACTTAAAAATAAACGCAGTTGACGAAACGGCCAAAATCCTCTATAAACGATTCCGTTCTCGTCTGACAAATCATAAAAATCCTTTAATATTCGCCCTCAATTCCGATACCATCCCAGGCAACCCACCTCGTAGGCTCAAGAGGAAATGGTGTAGAGATTTAAATGTGAATTAAAATCCTAAGTCAATCCAATTAAATACCTAAACCACTCAAGTTAAAGAGTGCCGCCATTGGGCGGCTGCTTTTATTCATGTGTATCCAAGTCATTGTATTATTTCCGCTTACGGACTTATTGTAATATAATAATTACAGATTGTTTGTTTTACCAATAAAATGTAAAAAAAAAAAAAAAAAGATATGTTTAATGGTTATCAACAAATTGCAATTCATCTCATCATAAACAGGTCACTAGTAGTGGGTTAAATTACCTTTTGGGCTTAAAACGGCCCCAGCCGTATTTTCGCAAGTAATTCACACTTTATTATCTGGATGTGAAGATCTCTATATTTTCGCATATCTTGATTATACTGTCATCTTTGTGAAATCATTGGAAGATATGTTACACAAATTACGAATTGTATTTCGCCAATTTCAAGAGAATAATTTAAAATTACAACCAAGAAAGTGTTAATTTCTAAGTAAGGAAATTACTGATTTGGGTCATAAATCAACAGAAGGTAATATTATATTCTTTTAGTTAACGGCAGTAGAATAACATCGCATGATGCTGTAGTCAGCATTACTAATTAACTTGTTTTCGTATTTAATCTTTATTTGTTATTATATTATCTATTTACCACTGTATACCTATGTATATCGATTGTACTACATAAATATCAAAAGAGGGCAAGGGAAAAGGGTCAGTGTTGTCCAAGCGATGTTATGTAGGTAGTCTTGTCGTTAAACATATAACAAATTCATTTTACTTAGTCAAATAATTAAAGTTTTCTTTTTATTTATTATTCATTCTCAAGTAAAGGGATATAGCTTAAGTCACGTTACTACAGTTGGTGGCAGCGGGTAAAGTGATTACAAGTCTTTTACCAGTTTTTACTTCGAGAAGCGATTTATACACCACAACGTTAAGTATTTTTTTTTTGTATAAAAATACAATATATTTATGTGACGTATACTACCGTTAATTTTTCAACATCAGCTTAACATTTCTCAAAATCAAAATTTGTTCGAGTTACTACTAAAAAATAACGCTATATTTTCAACTTCGATTAAAAAAAAATTATTTTTATTTTTAATCAATACCAATTTCTACTTCGATCAAATATTTTGGTCACCATTTCAAACTTCTACATCGACTAATTTATTTGGTCAAATTTTCAACTTCAACGCCGATCAAATTATATTTGGTCACATTTTCAACTCCAACGTCGATCAAACTTTTAAATTCACCGTCAATCAAATTTTATTTGAAAGTTCAACGGCATTCGAGTCAATTCAACGTCGGTTCAATCAACGTCGGTTCAATTAATCGGACGACCGGGTCTTTCAACGGTATATCACGGGAAGGCGATTCACGTGTAAGCGTTTTGTTCCGGGACCTTTGTTTAATCCAATTTCAACTCACAAGACACGTGGTAATATTTTTTTTTTTTTGGGGTTTTCCATAATATTATTTTAAAGAATATAATAAAAATTAATTATTGGAAATAAAATTATAAATAACTTATTGTTAATTTTCTTTCAAGTTTATGTTTTTACTTTCTTTTTCTATTACAATAGTAAAACGAATTTTGAAATAATTTTTTTACACTTAATTTTTTCTTTCGTTATCAAATTTTTATAATCCAAACTCCGTTATTTTATGTCGAATATCGATCAGACATTTGAATATTTTCACACTTTAGCTAATTTTATAACCGAAGGTTCACAAAGACAAATTTATTTAAATAATTTAGAAACTTTATTGACTGAATTTGAATTATTAGCCATGAGTAAACTATCTTTTGGTGAGGCATTAAAACGTTTGCCGGAATTTGGGGGGCACAAAAACCAAGATTTAAATTTATTCGAAAAAAGGTGTCAAATTATTTTTAAATATATAGACGAGTCTCACAAAACGGATATTTTAGACGCATTGCTATGTAATTTAAGTGACAAAGCGTTAGAGGTTACACAACATAAAACTTTTGCTACTTTAGACGAGTTATTAAGGACATAAAAAAACAATTTTTCGAGCACACATTCGGATGCATATTTACAAAAAGAATTATGTTTAATTAAGCAGGGAAAAACTGAAAAAATTAGAGATTATGCTTCACGGTTAGAACTTGTGTTGTATAATTTAATTAATGAATTGACTAAATCTAAAAATCAAACTGAATCAAAAATAATTTCGGATGTTATCACTAAGCAGGCACAAAATATTTTTGTGGATGGATTACATTATTCAATTCGTAAAGTTTTAAGGGCTATGAATTTGTCTACATTAGAGGAAATGATTAGGGCTGCTTTAGAAGAAGAACAATCTTCTTATAATAGGGAACCTAAATCTGATGCATCTTCGCGTAATAAAATCAAGTGCTATAATTGTGATGTCATAGGGCACGTTAGTCGTGATTGTAGAAAACCGAAGCGTCAATCTAATTCAGAAAATAAAGAGGAAAAAACGTTCATAAAAAAAGAATTTGTTGGTAGTCCAAGTAAAGAAACTTGCCGGTATTGTAAAAAATCCGAGCACGAATTAAAAGACTGTAGGAAATCAAAGTATAATCACGAGAAAAAACTTAAAGTAGGCGAAAATTCAACTAAATCAATGACAGTTAGCGAAATTAAAACTTCTTCGATTATGGTAGTTAAAAAAATGATTGATAATCATATTACATGTAATTCGAATTTACTTATTAATCAAATGGGAAAATGTTTAATCGATACAGGTGCAGATTTAAATTTGGTTAAACTTTCAGCTTTAAACGATAATGTACATGTTAATATGAAATCGGTTAAACTTCAGGGCATTCATAAGCAACCAATTTTTACATTAAGAACAACTGATTTACAACTTTTAATCGACAATGATATTTTTGGCAATACTTTTTTTGTTCTTCATGACAACGTCTCACTTCCTCATGCGGGTATTTTGGGAAAACCATTTTTTTTTCGACCATAATGTAATGTTAAATTTAGGCACACAAGAAATGATTTTAACGAATAAACCAACTGTTACACAACCTTCTATTAATATTCCGGCTCGTTCTACTTCAATTTTCCAATTTCTGTTAACTGCGATAACCAAATACGGATATTTTAATGAACAAAAAGCAATTAAACGAACATGTGTGGATAGCTAACATGGTATCAAATTTATCTGAGAACAAAGTGTATGTAAGCGTATTGAATTTAGCAAACGATGATATTACAGTTCCTGGATTAACCTTATCTAATTTCTGTTGGGAACCATACACGGAAAATACGTTAGAAAAACAATCTTCCTTAACGACCTATGTGCAAATTAACGATAACCCATCGAATAAAAAAAGTTTAAATGAACAAATTCGCAATAACAATTTTAATGAGAACAAATCACAAAGTTACAATAATATTTTTAATATAAACGATTCAGCTAGTTTTAGAGATCGACATTCACTTTTGGTAGACTTACTAAATACAGACCATTTAAATCGGGAAATTGTTAGCTCTAATAGATATTTGTTACGAATTTTCAGATGTTTTTTTTGTAGAGGGGGTCTACTTAGTCAAATAATTAAAGTGTTCTATTTATTTATTATTCATTCTCAAGTAAAGGGATATAGCTTAAGTCACGTTACTACAATACAGACTAGCAGTGCGAACGTTAGAACGTAGTCACAAAACGTTAAAAGAATATTTGCGCTGTTTTGGGGAAAAGGAACAACAAGATTGGTGTGAGTATGTAAGTTACGCAGTGTATACTTACAGAGGCGGATCTAGTGAGGGGGTGCTAAGGCACCTCCCTTGGCCCGTGTTGGCTATTTTTTTGTTTGATAAGAAATAATTTTTAATTTAGATGGATAATAGATAATAAATAAATTGGTTCGTTCGTGTGACGGTTATCACCATGGACATTGGACATATGTCCAATAGAGAAACATCTTTTAAGGCAGTAAGTTTCAATTCTAGTGTTAGAAGAAGTGAGTTTGTAGTTTCATTAAAAACAGTAGCTAATTTATTTTCATAAAATATTAAGCATTCAACTGCAAAGTTCTAAACAAGACTTATCCAATGCTATGAAAAATATAAAAAAATGTAATAAATGTATTTGAGATAATATTCGAAAAATCCAGATGTCAATTTGATCCTTTATTTAAGACTGCAACTAAAAAAACACAAATGATTGGGGAAGATTTAAAAATTCCTCGTCTCTGTGGTCGGCAAATTTAAAGGAATAATGTAGCTGTTGGTGAGCCTAAAGAATGGTGTAAAATTTCAATATTTATACCATTTTTAGATCACATTATATGTGAACTTGAAACTCGATTTAGCGACAGGTTTGTTAAAATTATTGCTTTAGAAGGTCTAATTCCTGCATAAGATAATTTGTACGACATAAATAGTATATTAGACGCTACCAGATTATATACACAAGATATTTCAAATTCAGAATTGGAAATAATTGCTGAAATAAATTTATGGAAAAATAAATGGAACAACGTTGAAACTGATGTCCCACAAACTGCTGTTGAGGCATTAGCACATTTTGGTGATTTTTTTCCCAATATCAAAATTCTACTGCAAATTTTCTCCAAGAATCCGGTTACTACAGCCACTTCTAAACGATCGTTCTCAACTTTAAGAAGACAGAAAAATTATTTACGGTCAACAATGACGGAAATAAGGTTAAGTGATTTAGCCGTATTAAACATTCACAAAAATTTACCTGTTGACATCAAAAAAATTATGGACACCTTCTTTCTCCAGGAAAAAATAGAAGGATGCAGTTAGAAGACTGGTCTAAGTAAAAAAAATTTGATTTATTTACGTTATTATTTTTTTAAATAAGTAAGTAAATCTGAAATGAAGAAATACAATTTTTTTTCTAATCGTGATTTGTATTGTTTTTAAATATTAAATACCAAATTTTGGTACTATGACAATTGACAAGTAAAGTAGAAATGTTCCAATTTAACATGTTTGATGATGATTGAAGATGAATTCTAATATCTAAAAATATACGATAAAAAAATAAAAGCTGTTCCGTTTAATGTGGGTAACAAAGTGTTGTTAAAAATATGTCAATTATAAGCTAACTGATCAGGTCCTTATGACACTATAGAGACACATGTCCAGTTAATGTACCTATATTAAAAAATAATAAACCAATTAGGGTTCACATGAATCACTTCAAATTATTTTCAGACGGAATCACTGAATAATTTACAAATTATTTGATATATATACTATATGTACTTTTCATTTATTGGTATATCAGTAGGTATATAAGATTATTTCAATTTTTTTTCTTCATATTCTATAACACGATATTTTTTAATTTTCTTTAAGATTTGTCTGCCATTCCTTTGTGTTACCACGGTTTTTTGTGATTCTTTTACAAACGTTTCAAATACAAATCATACTGGACTCTATTATGAACATCATGGATTGCTCCGTCTTATAAATATAAAATGGACTTTAGTTACGTACGCCATCTTATCTTCGTATAATGGCCAGGTCGCTAGTATACCGCAGTATATTAACTCGACTAAAAAATTCTGTTCTTTTAATTTAGTTCACTCAACTACTATAAAAAATAGTAAATTATGTAGCCAATTACATCAAATCACTTCAGAGTTCACTAATAAATTACAAATTAAACGACAACGTCCGTTTAGTTTAATTGGAAGCTCTTCTAGAAGGCGAAAAGGGGTTTAGTAAATGGTATAAGTAATTTAGCAAAAGGATTGTTTGGTATTTGTTATAATACATACGCTGAGCAATATTCTAAACAAATAGAGTCTTTAGTATCTAGTTATACTAATACTTTAAATATTTTAAAAGATCAAACTCGTATTGTAAAAGCGCGTTTACAACACTTAGCACAAGAGTCCAATAGTTCACAAACGGTTAATGAAAAACTCAAGCATAATTTTTAATATTCAACAGATTAATAATGAAAAACACGGAAAAAAATAATGATCTTATTTCTAACACGTATTTATAATTTAATTCACTACTTTCCCAATATTCATTTGAAACGCAATCGCTGTATGATATGAATAACGAATAGGTCAAGTTCATTCATCTATTTATCTGTAAACGAGTTACACGAAAATTTAATAGAAATTAAATTAGCTTTACCAAAGAGAACTTACCTGTCGACATAGATAAAATTGAACCGTATAAATTATAAACATTAAGTGAGGTTAGTGTGTAACTCCACATTCCCTCAATGGGTCTCAAGTAGTCCAAAAGACCTTCTTATAATGAAAAAACAATCTCATAAATTATATAAAATACTAGGTTGTTATTATCGTTACTCTATTTTCTCCCAACTGTGCGCCCGATGTAAATCCGAATCTAAGCGTCTCTACAAAAATGATTTGCTTTATATGCAGGGGCGTTTACGCAAAATATCTAAATCATTTTGGGAATTTGTTCGGAGTAACCGAGGTATCAGTACAATACCAGATGAGGTTCATCTTGGTGAGATCAAGGCAACCGGTGACCAAGTTGCTACGATTTACTTCTAATGCTTTATCGGATGAGTTCACAAACCAACAATTTTCTTTCCTTTCTTCAAATTTATACCTATCTACTGAAGAGGTCAAAGAAGCGCTATGCTCCTTATCAAATACTCGTGGTACTGGCCCGGATAGCAATTCTGCCTTTCTACTGTACCGCTATCATTTCACTCTCAGTTTACCAGTCACTATAATTTTTAACAAGTGAAGGTATTTTTCCTTCTGTTTGAAAAATAAGTCGGGTTACGCCTATCTTAATGTCTGGGAATCCGACAGATGTTGCAAATTACAGACCCATGTTGGTAGCACTGATTTGTAGCAGGCCATGTTGGTATTGCTGGAAATGAGCGAGCTGAACCCCTTACATTTTCGACTAAATTCTATTCTCATTTCTTTCCTTTATAATCGCTGCTTTTGGTCTCTTTCCTACCACCGCAAATTATGACGTATCCCGTCGTAATCTATAGTTTAGAGGTTTTGACATTCCTTGTCATCTCATGGTTGCTTTCTGCTGTTTTGAAAACGGTCATAATCTGCTTCCTGGCTTCTTCTTTCTCATCCGTCTCAATTCCTCCTCCTTTTACTGCTATTTACATAATGAACTTGCTATAATTTGTAACTTTCCAATCTTTATTTTCATTGTCCTAATCTCTCTTCTAACATAAATAACTAATTTTTTAAACTTTTTCTTGATTTTTAGGCGATTAACAATCGAAATCTTTTACACTCGTTATGTTCCCAAAATAACCTCCATCATTGGATTTATTTTAGACGCTGGCATTTCTATTTATTAATTATAAATATTTATGAACTACTGTAATTTGATAATGGAAATATTGGCTAAAATTAAATAGTTATTTATATTATACATAATAAAACAAACACCTAAATCAATAAAATAATTTACAAACTTCATGCATTTGATTTAAAAGTTTTAACGGTTTCATCGATACTATTATATCCATTATAAATAATTTGATCTCATAAAGGAACATGTCGCTGAAGGACAACGAAGAATTTAAATTTGCTTTGAGAGACATCGTTAATAATTCTTTCAAGTTAGAGGACCAATTCGGTATGAAATAAATGTGCAAAGAGCCCTGAAAAGATTCGAATGTATGTATGTATATATTGCAGATAGAGTACGATGCACCGAGTGGGTGCACAAGTTGTCAATGCTGCCCGACGACAGTCTGGAAAATCTTAAAATTCGCAACGATTATATTCAGTATTTGCGCATAATGGTCCGAGCTGGCATCTTGCACGGGATATTTTCAGAAAGCCCGCCAGCTGTATTGTCTCCCTTTCCAGAAGCAATAGTAAGATTTCAAACAAATTGTTTTATGTAATGGCATATTTAATGAGACCTGTTTATTTGGAATTACCTATAACATGGTGGTTTGCGATTTCTATATAAAGAAGTATTACATTGACCTTATTAAGGAAATTTTTTTTGTTTATACTTTGACAAGAAATTAATTTGGAGTGACACAAATACCACAATAATATTTCCTATTAATTAGAAATTATTTTTAAAACCCCAAACATATTAATATATTTTAATATCAATGAGATATACAATTGTACATCTTACGTTTAGTATTTAAGTAGAATTAAAAACACAACGATAATATGATTTAACACAACACTATTAAACATAAAATATACTGTACAATAATAGATTATAATATACAAAACAGTTTTGTATCAACGTTACAGTTATACAGGATAATGGTACCCAACACCTAATACTAAAGCTCTTTTATATCTTAGAATCTAGGTCATATGCGAAGTTGATATTGTCACAAATCCTTCAATTGTTACACAATCGTTTCTGTAATATTCGCCCACTATTAAACATGTTATACTATTTTTTTTATATTTGCATACATAGATTCCATGAACAAAATTAATTATATTCAATAAATGTTTTTTCTAATGTCTTACAATTTTATTCCGATCTATACTTAATTCTTGAGATAGTGTCTTAGTTTCCACAAACCTAAAATAAAACGTTTTTCATTCGAAAAAACTGCGTGTGAAATTTGTAACAATAGTTGGAATGTTTCAAATAATTCATAATGTGTGGTTATATTAATATTTAATATGGAATTTATCAATTTTTTTTCAGGGAAAACACATGACAGCTCAAATACCTTCTTTGCCGCCTATGGGCCCGATTAACGTTTACATGAAACACTGGTCCCCAGACGGAAGAGCGTATGTGGCAATAAAACCTATACCGGGTAAAGGTGTTTTGACATATCTGTCTGTCACTCCGCAGCCAGATGGTTCACGAAACTGAAAATACCAACGCACTTTCAAAATTACATTAATATTGTAATTAACATATTCATCTGTATTATTAAAAATAAACAAAAAATATTTGATTGAAACTCGTTTAATTATTGTATTCCATAAACATATTCTACATTTCTATCTTCGTATATGCGAATACGGTTTTCTCTAAAACGAATCTGATCAGTCAGCAGATACCCATATACCATGATATAGTAATAGAATATACTTTAACCTTCATGCGCTCGCGCGGACGACAAATTGGCGTCCTTATAAATTTTCGCAAATATTATTGTGCAAAGTGCCAAGGAAACGGTGAGAAGGGTATGTATTCTCTAGTTATACATCCCTCCGATAGAATATGATCGAACTTGGTCAAACCAGTCCACCCCAGCAGTTCAGTATAGCCACAAACTCAGTAGTGTCAGTATGACGGCCAACTTGCCGTCCACGCGAGCGAAAACGAGAATTTTTACCTGTATTTTTTATACTTACGATCTGGATTTATATTATGAAAAAGGAGGCATATAGGAAAGGCAAGTGTCAATAGAAATTACAAGAACCTTTTACCACTACCTCAGTACTCTGAAGAACATTTTTCTCGAAAATTTAAAAGGACGGCCAATTTGCCGTCCATGCGAGCGAAAGAAGGATTTTCTATTATTTTTTAAATAAACATTTTTGGTCAACATTTTTTATGTTCCAATGTTGTTTTAGAGGTAATTGACTGTAAATATTTCGAAACATCCACCTTAAATAAAGAATAACTCACGAAAATAATAAAAAAATAAGGACGGCCAAATTGCCGTCCTCGCGAGCGGCAGTGTAACTTTAGGACGCGCGAGCGCATGAAGGTTAAATATTCTAAATATACTAGTTATCCAAACGCTTCAAGGAATATTTATACTTTGTCTTTCCGCCTCACGCATATACTTATATTTTTATAAACATACAAAACAAGATAGTATCGAAGATTATTCTTCAAATATATTGTAATGCCTAGTCAGGCAATGTTTGACTTGGTGAAGTGGAGGATCAGTTTGACAAGTCATTCCTCTTGATGTTATAGTCATGTTGAGTATATGTACTGTTAACGGCTGGTCAACAATATCAGTAAAAACAGCTGATATCATCTCACTGATTATTGTTGTTGCCGTCGTCCGCTTAATTACTGTTGTTGCTGTTCGCCTTCTACGCACCGCACAAGTACCGTGTACGCCAGAAAAAACTCCTGTTTTTTCTCGTTGTATTTTATGCAACTTAGCGCCACCATACGCTTCTTTTACGTTGTACTAAGTTGGTACACATAACTTTGGGTACCAAAAACATTGCCTTTCCGGCAATCAGCCAACTTCATCCGCTTGGTCTTTCAATCATAGTAGCTCGCTTGGTCTCTTCAACCATCTTCGCCCGCTTGGTTTCATTAGCCATCTTTGCCAGCTCGGTCTCTCCAACCATCATCGCTCGCTTGATTGCGTTAAATGCAAGGTCTCTTTCGTGAGCTGGTATTGTACATTTGTAAATAGTATTAGTTTTAATTAGCTGGTATAGTATCTACGATTGTCTTTTTTTTAGTATTAAGAACACTAACATTAGTTTTTTTTTAAGCATATTGTGCATACTTTATTGTGTTTAAAATATTATCGAACATTTAGATAAATAAATATCGTTTTTCTTTCTTAAATTTAACAAAGCATCTTGATTACTAGGTATCCCCGTCTTTCCATTTCCTTGTGTACTTAAACTGGTCTGGTAATATAATTCAAGAGGTTTAATACACATCAGTCTAATTGGGCGAAAATAGTGAAACTCATTAATTAGTGAGTAGGGCTCAAATACTTAGGTATATGACTTAGATATGTTAAAGACATCGTTTAATTTGTAATTATGCTTATTTAGAAAACGTAGATATTAAAATATTATTAAAACTTGAATGGGGTATTATATATCTTATTCTCGGAGAGAACCGGAAATACATCAAGAAACTATTGATAACAAAAATGAAAATCAGTCATGCGGTAGCAGGCCAATGCGAAGGGGTGTGGCCAAACTAAATAGCTGACAGCGGCTGGAAGAGACTACGGGCGCCCACCAAAGTATAGGCTTATAGCGTGGCGAGTGTTGTAGCAAGTAACGTGCATCTAGCATGCGACTTTGATTAAAACAATGTAAACATATGGATTAACGCCGACTACACTGATGTGGCAGTGTTACCACAAGTTTCACGCTACGTCACTGTCATTTGATTGCAACATGCTCCATTTTTTGTCACGAGCTAGATCGATTATCAGTAAATTCTACATACCTAGTAGTTTATTCTGCACATAAATAATTACTGTACAAAATAATTAATATGAAAGACGACCCGGATTTTAACATAAAGTTTGTGGCTATGATTGAAACAAGTCCGTGCATATATGACCACACAAAAGCAGATCATAGCAATAAACAAATAGTTGACAGAGCTTGGGAAATGATTGCTAAGCAACTATCAGCAACAGGTAAGTAATATATAATGTTATACTGGGTCAATACAATACTAAATATAATTTATAATTATTATTAACATTCTATTTTTGTATTAGAACTAATACATAACATATTTGTGGTAAACAATTTGGTGTTTTATACAATATAGTTGTTTAAAATCATGTTTTAATAGGGTATAAATAAAACTCGTAAAATAGTATACCATTTATAATAAATTTAAATATTATATATATGATTTCTTTCTATCAATAATTAATTTACCAAGACATGAAATATTTATTTGACTGTTTACTTAAAATTTATATTTAAAAATGATAAATTTATATTATTATTTTTTTTAATGTTTTCTATTTAAACATAATAATGTATGACAATTTAAAGTTAATACAATTAATTTGAAATTACTTATGGTAAATACAAACACTTTTAGTTAGTAAAAAAAATTATATGATTATTACTCAATACTAGGCTTTGAAAAAAAATTACACAAACGATTTCTTAAGTTAATTGCATTATTCGTTGGTCTTTGGTTATTTCCATGATTATAGTTTTGACTAAGTTGGTCATCGTTTAAATAATGGTTTTCTTCTTGCTCCATAACTGGTTCCGAAAATATCCCATCATGAATACGTACGAAATTATGTAGTACGCAAAGAGCCTGGACAATACAATCCACTTTTTGCACATCACAATGGATAGGTGTTTCCAAAAGTTTAAACTTTGAGGCTAACATATCAAAAGAACACTCTACTGATTTTCGACCTCTTGAAATTCTATAATTAAATATTCTTCTTTCATTTGTTAATTGTCTGCGAGGATATGGTCTCATTATATGATTAGTTAAGGGAAATGCTTCATCAACTGTAAAATAATATGGGAAAACATCGTCTTCGTAAGGCAAAGGAATAGGTTCTGGAAGATTAAGCTGTTCACTAAATAATGCTTTTCCAAAAACACTTTCTTTTAGTGCTATTCCATCACTATTTCTTCCATACTCACCAATGTCAACTGATAAAAATAATCCATCTGCATCTGATACAGCCATTAAAATTATGGAAAAGTATCCCTTGTAGTTAAAAAACGATGATCCAGAATTTGGAGGCGCTTTAATTTTGATATGTTTCCCATCAATACTCCCCACGCAATTAGGTAAATTCTACAGTTCCCAATAACGATTGGCCACTTTTAACCAATGCTCTTTTGTAGGGGTTGGCATGTATTCAGGTTGCAAATTTTCCCAAATTGCTTGTGACTTTTCAAATACAATTCTTCTAATTGTAGTATGACCTCTCAGAAAATAAAAAGACAGAGCTTTGAAAGAGCATCCTGTTGCAAAATATCTGAAAATAAGTATATACGTAAATTCGTCTATACGTTTTAAGTTAATAAATGAAATATAAATTATGATATTTAATTAGTTAGGTAATCTTTTATTACCCTATTTTGTTGGCTTCCTTATTAATTGATTTTATTTTTTAATGTGTTACCCTTTAATTAAAGTTATATCATGAGTAATTATAATCATTTTTTATTTTAATCATATAATTTTACCATTACAGTATCGGATTGTAAAGAACGATGGAAAAACTTAAGAGGTTCTTATACCCGCCATTTAAAGTCAGCCATTGGACCTTCTGGTGCTGCTACAAAACCCAAGAAGCCTTACTACCTCGCAGAATACATGCACTTTTTACATCCATTTACCAAGTCTCGCCAGTCAGTGTCATCCATGAGTAACGATTATAACTTTTCTTGCTCACAAAAGTCCATTAGTCCCTCTGAAGGGTCTAATAATGAAGAAAATAGTGTGTCTAATGTATTCGAAGACGAAATAACATTAAATCAACATGAAGACAACACATCGTCTGATGAGTTACCTCCTCACCCACCAAATAAAAAACTAAAAGTGTCGAAACAAGATGTATCTCTTTCTGACGTAAATAAATCAGCTTATGATTATTTTCAATCTAAAAAAAATAAAACTGGAACTTCCGAAAAAGCTCCTCAAGACCCTGACGTATCATTTCTTATGAGTCTTCTGCCAGACATGAAAGATATGAATAAGGACCAAAAGAGGCGATATAAAATTGGAATTTTAAATATGGCTATGAACATATTGAATGAGAAAAATGTAGACACAACAACGACGTCCAACAATTCTACGCCATTGATTAATCTAGATCATCAACAACAACGTCCTGTCTACGAGCTACTGCCCCCTTTTAACCAACTAAATATTCCATTCCCAATTTATCCCAATGAAGAACAACAAGGTTCAATATTATTGGGACAAACAAGTTTTTTAACAAAGCAAAGTGACATAGAGTTTCCAAGAAGAAAGTAGGTGATTAATAACTTCGACAACATTTTGAAAGTAAAGTAACTTTTAAGTAATTTTAAAAATTAATAAACTATGTACTGAATAATAATAATATTAATATTAATTTTAAGCATTATAAAAGTATTAAACTGTTATTTTTATACGATACTATTATGTTTATATTTTTATTAAGGAGAATGTAATACTGATTTTTTGTTTTGTGTATATTTTATTAAAGTTTTTAAGCTATAATTAGTATTAAGTTATATATAATTACTTACCTCAAAGTTATTAAAAGACGTTCTTCAGGGAGGACTGACTCTCTGAAGTTTGTATCTTGTTTTCTGATAGATGGTCCCACTTTTAGTAGTAACAAGTTAAAAGTATTGCTACTCATCCTGTAAAATGATTGGAATCGCTCTGGGTATTCATGTAGCTCTTTAAATACATCAAAAGCCCCACGTTTATTTTTTTATTTTTTTGCCAGTAGGGATGCACCCAATATCTTCTTTGTTGACAACTTGCATTATTTATATTAATTAAATTCACTAATTGGAGAGCACATTCATCGTCTGACGAAGAAGACATTTGACAACTACTAGTTTGCCATGTTACTTTGGTAAGCGTTGAGCGACACATGTGTTACGCTACTGCTACGTGTTTGCTACTTTACTCGCCACGCTATATGCCATGTTACTTTGGTGGGCGCCCGGCCTAAGGCTCTATATATGAGAGTATACGCATCCGCCATTTTGGTTGCAAGATATACTGTTATCTATCAACACAAAATACCGCCAATTGAATTTTTTATTGTAAGAATTGATTTGGGTGTAAAGTTTTGTTTAATTTGTAATTTGTTTTTTTTTAAATGTCGTGTTGTGCTGTAGACTGTACGAATCGTAGTACTCAAGGGTACCGTATGTTCAGATTTCCAGCTCAACCCCAACGTAGAAAAGTATGGATAAATAACACCAGACAAGGAGGGCAGTGGAAACTACAGATTCTGCTCGTTTGTGTGAAGTAAGTGTTTTTTAAAGTTTTATAATTTTTAGTCATCCAGACTTTCAATCTTATAAAGTACTTGGAAATGTGTATACTTTGTCTTTTACCATGGTAAAATATTAATTTTTTTAGATGCCTAATTTTACATCAAATTCTGGAAATGAAATTAATGATAATACAAATCATAATGAAAACTTAACTAACAATGAGAACACAATTAACAACGAGAACTCAATTCACAATGAGAACTCAATTCACAATAAATGTATTGAGCCATTGCAGTCTGTAAGTATAAATCAATTATCAGGCTTGAAGGATTAAATATTGGTTTTGTTGATTTTATTATACCAAATTTAAGTAATTTTTTACTATAAATTTCAGTATTTTTTTATGATTAGTTTAATTTTATTTCCTATGTTTGTTGTATGAAAATTATTGTAATTAATTGAGGGTATCATATAAAAATTAAGCTTCTTTTTATTTATCAGTAATATGATATGTAAAAATATATATAGTTAGAAGTTTATAAATATAATATTGTATCTTGGAAGTTCATAAAGTTATTAAAATCGAACTTTAATTGAAGTTTAATTATAATTTCAAAAATTGTAACATTTAAAATATAGTAATTTATTGAAATTTGTATTTATAGTCTTCCTTGAAAAAAATTAAAAAAAGAAAATGAACGTTTAAAGAGATCAAATGAACAAATTAAGTTTAAAACAATTTATGTGCATTAAAATGTAATTATAACGCTTCTGTTGATATAAATGTAAGTTCTAGCTACTATGATTCGAGGTATACTAACTATGATTCTTATTTTAAAACATAAAGTAAATTAATTGAAAAATTAATAAATTGTAGTCGTTATACCTCTTTTATTTTAGTCTTGGGTTTCCGATATCCAACAGGTTTAACAGTACTTTTCCTTGACATTTTGTTTTTGTTCATGACAATTATTACAATAAAACTACACTTACAACAATTGTGGTTGAATTTATAAATTAAATTCTCATAAAAACTGTAGCACAAAATAGTTTTAATACAAATAAGTTAATAAATGATAATATTGATAATATCATTATTACGACTTGTTGCAACCAAAATGGCGGATGCGTATACCTGCTTATTTAGATCTCTAGAAGAGACGGAGACTGCAGCGGGTGGATTGGTATATAACTTACACCCGCGGAAGCGAAGCGCTCAGCCTACATGAGAACGCGGTACGAGCAACATCGAACCAGAGCTCTGAAGATGGAACATGCAACTGTTTTGAAACGTTGGCGAACCGGTCAAGATAATCACATAGGAGTAACCGCAAGGCGTGTAAATAGTGTAAAGGCAGATATTATTTATTTAATTATAAATATGTACTAACCAGACCGAACAACAGCAGCAACCTCCTTCATTCCATGGTGCAGCATCACCTTCGTGGGCAACAGCTGCTGCAGTCGTTTGGGGCGACCATACCCAGCTCGACTTTAACGCCGAACCTAGTACTCACAGCTCCCCAAAGCGAGCTACAGAAGCACCCCGCTTTGTGGGCGGCCTTCACCCGTGGGTGGCAAGCCTGCATGACAAGCGTCCCGGCACCACCTCCACTGATCAATCAGCCGCCAGGGCGACCTACGGTACGTCAGCCCACGCCCTACGCTGGCAGGTCAACGTGGCCACAAACCGCGCCACGCCACAAGACGCCTAAGGGCGCATCCAACTTTTCGGTAACACCACCCAACTCCGCCCCGTCCAGAACACTGGAGCTGTGTCCACGGCGAACCAGTCTGCCGGAACTTCGACCACGGTCAGCACTGAACTGGACAGCAACACGGTATCGGCGAGACGGAAGAGGATGATCCGTCTCAACGAGTACCGAAAGGCGATGAGGAAGGTGAAGCGGGAAGAAATGAGTCGAATATCCCAGCAACACCGGTTGAAAAAACCGACGCCACTGACCGACCCAGGGAAGACCTCGGCGAAGAGGAAACAATCCCCACACCGAGGACACATGCCCCGGTAACAACAACGGCAGAGGAGGAAGAGGATGCAGCGATGGACGTCACCGTCGATGGTCAACTTGACCATACGATCGAGGAAATCGATATCTTCCTCCAACCACCGTCAGACACCACCTCCTAACTCCTTTCCTTTCCCTGTCCGCTCCTTCTCAGTTCTACTACGCCCGCCTTTGACCACCAGGTCACCAGTGCGATGCGAGTGCTCTGATGGCCCGCTTGCCTGAAAAGGTTTCAGCGATGTCCAGGGCCGTATTACCGCTTAGGCTGTGTAGGCTAAAGCCTAGGGCGGCAAATTTGAAGGCGGCAAATTTTTTTTGGTGTGACCCAAAAACTACGTTGAGATATTATTTTTAAATATAAATTATAAAAACATGCAATAATATAATATATGAAATAATATTATTAGTTATAAAGTATAAGAAAATGTATGTGTAGGTTCTAAAATGGTATGCAGTGTGTAACAGAAATATATGACAAATTACAATATATATATATATATTACAATAGTCGACCGGGCGGAAATTCGTTGCGGTAACAGCACGGCGAATAGGCCGCGGAATTGAACGTATTATTTTATTATATTAATAGTAAATCGTAAAGGAAAGAAGCATTAAAACCCGTATCCCATAATAATAATTATTATTATAGTAGATAATGTACAATGTGGGGAAATTTCTGCGATAAGCGATGACGCCTCAAATATTATATCTAAATTATAAGATACTCGTACTAGGTTTATTATTTTGTTATACACCACGCCGTAACGAAATTGACTGGTCGTTCATTTGCATTTGTTATAAAGCAGCGATTTCTTAAGCCTTAAGGTATGTACTTTATTGTATCAATTAATTATTTTATTTTAACAATAAATTAGTGTAACAAATTTAAAACGAAATGTCTTAATATACGTTAAAGTTTATGTAGGTTTTGTCATTAATTAGCGTTTTACCATAAAATAGTACGAGTTATACATTTTATCAATTCTTAAATATCAATACGAAATCGCAAATTTAATATAAAATACTATCATTATTATTCTATTATTATTTATTAAACATACTAATTTAATATCAAATGATATACTATTATAGATCAACCTGTCTATAAAAATGAAACGTTCTAAGTTAAGTGGAGGCAAATATAGCAAATTGGCCAAGGAAAAATTGGAAAAACAAAGATTGGCTTTAGAAAATGTCCCGAAAATTAATACACTATTTAGTAAGGAAGTAATTACGTCAGTAAGTGTAAGTCCAAAAATATCTTCTAGTGTCATAGATTCCGGGGATATTGAAACAGTACAGAATGTAAATGAAAAAAAAAAATACTTATTTTAATGACAGTACAGAGATAGAGTTACAAAATAAAATTAAAACAAGTATTTTTAGTAAAGATCCTTCTCAATGGATACGAATAGCCGATTTTATTCACTTTGTGGCATCACACGGTGTTGATCAAAATATGAACTCAGACTTTTCAAACTCCAAACGGATATATTCTGACCAAAGTAGATATTTAACTAAATCTATGTTCTATAGAATATTATCAAACAATGAAAAATTCTTAGAACGTGGTTAGTTTACTCAGAAATTAAAGGGACTGTAATTTGCGCACCTTGTTGGTTATTTCGTGACGACTGATCTACTACAGGTTTTAATGACTGGAAAAACGCTTGTTCGAGGTTAAAATAACATGAAAATTCTATAAATCATAAAAACTGTTTGATTCAAATACAAGACATCAATCAAACTAAGGAAAGAGTAGATTCGAGATTAATGAATCAAATTGATGGGGAAAAAAACTATTGGAAAAATATTTTATTGCGAATTGTTGCCGTAGTTAAATCACTTGCCTTACGGGGACTCCCTTTTCGGGGTGACAACGAGTTAATTGGTTCTTCGAAAAATGGAAATTTTCTTATGTCATTAGAATTAATATCTGAATTCGATCCATTTTTGGCCCAACATATTAATAAACATGGTAATGCCGGTAGAGGATCAACATCATATTTATCATCAACGGTTTTTGAAGAAGTAATTTCTATAATGGCGGAAAAAGTAAACAAATATTCTGTTGATGAAATTAAACGCAGAAAATACTTTTCCATTATAGTTGATTCAACTCCTGACATTACGCACATTGATCAGCTTTCCTTTATTGTGAGATATGTAAATGACCAAGGTCTACCAGTTGAACGATTTCTTGAATTTATACCAAAAGCGGGTCATAAGTCTGCAGAGTTATTTTATGTAGTCAATGATCTCATAAAACGTTACAGTTTGGATTGGTCCAACTGTAGGGGACAATCATATGACAACGCTAATAATATGTCCGGCAGTTATTCAGGTCTCCAAGCACGAGTTAAAGAAATAAATAATTTAATATATTTTGTTCTATGTGCGGCACATTCGCTAAATTTAGTTGGAACGCACGCTGTAAATAGTTCAAAAGAAGCAGTTAAATATTTTGGATTAATGCAACATTTGTTTACGTTCTTTACTATTTCAACTCATCGTTGGGAAATACTCAGTAATAGTTTGAAACCGGGAACTCATACGTTGAAACATCCATCATTTACAAGATGGTCATCAAGAGATGCAGCTTGTTTGAGTATTAATGAAAATTGGTCTGAAATTATCAATGCCTTAACATATATAATGAATGCTACTACAGAAAATAATATGACTCGAAACGAATCACAAGGACTATTGAATAAACTCGAATCATTAGAGACTTGCTTTATGTCTATATTATGGGGTTTTCTATTGAACAGATTAAATGTAGTTAGTGAGAAGTTACAAAAAGTTGAAATAGATTGTGGTCTCGTGGTTGAGCTTTACGATTCTTTAATTCAACTTATTACAAATACTCGTGAAAATTTTGATGAATTTGAAAGAAAAGCAATTGAAAAATCTGTTACAAAAGAATATAAAGATTTAAAAACTCGTAAAAAAATTAAATCAATTTTTTATGATGAAACTCGACATAATGATTTAATTACTTCTGGAAGAGAAAAATTTAAAATTTATACCTTTTTAGTAATTTTAGATCATTTATTGAATGAACTTAACAAGAGAAGACCTGCGTATCAAACATTTTTTTTTCCATTTGCTTTTATTGTCATGCTCGAACGTCTATCACATGATGATATTGTTAAAGGAGCTACACAACTTAATGAAATATACTATGATGATATGGATTTAAATGAATTAATCAATGAATGTTTACATTTAAAAGCACACATAATACAACTGGCTGACGATAAGCAAAACAATATTCCCAAACTTCTTTAAATTTTACTTGAAAAAAACTTAATTTCAATATATCCCAACATCGAAATAGCACTCAGAATATATACATCTACTGCGGTGACTAACTGTTCAGCTGAACGTTCTTTTTCTTGCTTGAAAAGAATAAAAAATTATCTCCGATCTACGATGTCACAGGATCGATTAAATGCACTTGCTATACTAAGTATTGAACATGAATTAACTAATCAGTTATCATATGACGACATCATTGAAGACTTTGCGAAAAAAAAATCAAGACGTAAGACTATAATCTGAAGAATATGAAAAATAATTATTTGTTCGTATTTTTTTTTTGTAATATGCTTAAGGAGTTTTCATTCATTAATAATAGTATACCTAATGTATTGATTTTATGTTTTTATTTTATTAATGATCATTTTTTATATGGGGTGTGGAGAGTTTTTACGTATCACTTACAGAAGTAAAATATCAATACCTATGAAAATTAGGCGGTAAATTTATTTCAGCCTATGGGCGGCAAAAACCTTAATCCTGCCCTGGCGATGTCACTCGAGGAGATGTGAAAGACAGGGAGGAACAGACACCGATTAAGTTCACCGGTTGGACCGTTTAGTGAGGGAGGGTTGACACGGCCTGCAAGTGCATGTTTCTGTCATTAGCGATTAAATGTGCGCCCGGTCGTGTTATCAACTGTCCACCATCTCACCGCAGGTGGGAACGATAAACTACTATATCGGCCCGAGCCGGCCGTCGGTGTATGAAGAGGTCCGGGGGGTGTCATTTTTACAGCGAAACACGGCGGCGATGACCACTGTAGGCGATCCGATAATCAGTTATTGATTTAACATTGATCCGCGACTGCCATTCGCCGCCGTCCCGCGTATTCACGTATTAAATTTCCACATTGTTTTCTAAGTTAATAAAAAAAAACCTTAACCTTTTGATTCGGTTTTTTATGTTTACTTCAACCCCCCTTTCTACCGTGTCATACTGTTAAAAAAGTAACTTCAAAGTTAAGAATAAATTTACCGCTAATGAATGCTGAAAGCTAAAGATAAAGTGTCGCGGTCGGCTGTCCGCGCTCAAAAATAGACAGGGTTTCCCTGAACTATTTTTACCGCGGGCCGTAGCCGGCCGCGTCTGCTTTCCGTCCGGTCGGTCGGACTAACGGCCGGGGGTTCCCTAATAACCCTTATCAGTCCATCGGATGGTATAAAACATCACCCGATGGGCTGACCGGCCGTCATTCGTGTCCATCGTCAATTTCTCGTTTAGTTAGAAAAAGTGTGTTTTATTTATACATCCTTTTCTCCCGCTCAGCTAAGGGCTGTATCATTGGCGCAGTCGGTAGGATAAAGGACAGCGAAGATAATAAGGTAAGTGGACTTTTTGTACTTAAGTGACATACCCCTATCGCTGGTAACCTAGTGTAGTAAGACCCATCCGCGGCAGACTTGCGCGCTTGTTTATTAGGGTATTACTATTAGATTTGGGTAGTAACTACTTTTGTTTGTCTTTCGTGTTATTAGAGTGTAGTAAGACCCACCAGTGGCAGACTTACGCACTCTGACAAAAATCTGTAGTACCACACTAGTAGTAAGAAAAGAGTGAACTGGGTAACAAAAACCAAGTTCTCCAAAAAATCGTTAAATAAAAAATTTTTTTTTAACGAGATAACGGACCCGAGAAAAAAAAACTAAATGGCAGGAAAAACTCTCCTAGAACTCAATATTTCTGAGTTAAAACGCGAGTTAGGGAACCGGGGGCTACCCACCCGAGGTACGAAACCCGAACTAATTTTAGCGTTGAAAGAGGCTCTGAGACGGAATCATCCCAACAGAGTCCCGGTTTGAGCCATTGATCACGGGGGACAACCCCAGTGGGAACACCTCACGAACTTCCATCAACAAGGAGGAGATAGAGCAGGGAACGGGGGAACCCCAACAACTCACGGGTAGGGCAGCAGCGGAAATTGCCCGGTTAGAAGCCCAAATGGCCGAACTTCAGGCTGCTCTAGCACAAATAATGGTAACACCCCGAATGCTGAACTCAACCTCCGTAGGTGCGAACATCCCACCCGATAACATCGGCCTAGACGGGGTAAATTCGGGTGAGCCGGAAGTAAACGCCTTCACGACGGGCTTGAACCGTCAAGATACCGATTTCACCGGGCGAAACGAATTGTACCCGGGTGAAACGTGGGTGAACCAGACAGTAGTCCGATTGAACCGCCAAAATCCCGATTTTATCGGGCGAAACGAATTTTACCCGGGCGAACCGGAAGTAGACCTCCCCACGACGGGCTCGAACCGTCAGAATCCCGATTTTACCGGCCGAAACGAATTTTACCCGGGTGAAACGAGGGTGAACCAGACGGTGACCCGATTGAAACGGGTTTTAATGCTATTAAAAACTGCATACCAGTGCATAATCTGTTATTTAATCAGCTGTCAATTAAATGTCTTAAAACAATTATTATTTTATAATGAATTGTATATTTAATACAATTTGAAATTTCATTTATGCCTGCCGAATTTTGATATCCTTCAACATATATTTTGCCAATCTATAGTAGTACTTATTATAATATTAATTATTTTACCTATGAATGCTTTGTTTATTACAGGCTTTTTAGTTAAAAAATATGCTTAAGAATTTTCAATATTAGAAATTATTTTTTTAATCATGTTTTGTTGTTATACATTTTGTTTGTTAGTTACTTAACTGTGAACAATAAACAAGTGTTTGAATAAAACACACTCATAACAATTATTAGTGAAATACGCAATTGTCCAATATTTCGTTTAGTTTTTAAATTATTCACTGATATAATAGTATTATTATTACACAACTTCAAATTAGTTCTTGTGCAACTATTTCTAAAATGATCAAAAAGGCTTTTATTAAGGTAATTAATACAATCATAATGTTGTAGGATACAATTTTAATAATGGCATTCGTATAATTAGTCAGAAGAACCATTCGAGCTCATTCGACAAGATCACAGGAGGCGACAGTTAGCAGTGTGGGAAAACGTTATGAAAAAACCAGTCGATTTAAATCAGTCACAAATATATGAAAAAGAAAAATTACAAATGTTCATGGCCGTCAACAATTTTATCACTCGGTTGTCTATCGAAAAAGAGCGCATGATTAATTCTAGTAACCATTCGAAAATATTAGTATACAATAATTAATATGTATATTTTAGCAATTGTAAGATAGACAACCAGCTTTATTATTTAACCTAAATTCGTTCGATTGAACCTAAGTGTTCTTTTTTACAAATAGTTAAATCACATTTAGTCATAATAATTAATGCAAATTTATGACTCCGCGAGTAGTAATAAAGAATAGTGAGGTTATTACTGTGGAGTTTTTTTTATAATAGGACACTTAGTCTTGAGGGAAACGTTTTTTCAAAATATACTTTTATCTTAATTATTAAGTTATTGTTTTTCGCCTTATCCCATATAAGTGTTACTTCGATTTAAAATCCTATTATCATATTATCCGTTATTGACTCTCCACACAACCATCTTAATATTCTATATTTAAACTTATTTAATTTCTCTTTTATTACCTACTCTAGTGCAATGTCCAACATTCACTTCAATGCGCCATTTCTGGCCTCACTTTAGTTTCAAAAAAGTTTTATTTTTACTCTTAATGACATTTCTTTGTTACATACCTACCTGTTCCATCTTTTCACCTCACCCAATCACGTTTAGTTTTACTCGTCACATTTTCTTCGACTCTTCCGCGATCTAGCATAAAGCTCGTCTTAAATAATTACTATTTCTACTCCATTTACCATTTGCTTCCAAGTACAACACAATATACTGTTTCTTCTGTCTCCTTCTAAATTGTCCTCACTACTAAGCTTTAACCGTAAGTAATCAGTTCTAAAGTCTGTAAATCTTAAGTGTGGAAGTCCTGTTTTCCTTAAGTCATTTATTTTAATGTCATCACCTTCCCTTTTTAGCACGTATCTTAAACTTCTAACACTTCTGTAGACTTTTTGATATCCATAAAGTCAGTTGGGCATACGACCTGTTGTGCGCGGTCTAGTTTACTGTTGTCGGTCTAGGCGATCTAAGTGCTTCTGAGTTTCTATTTATTCAAATTTATATTTTCTATGCGATTGTTTTATTGTAAACCTGTCTTTTATAGACTATTAGTGTAGGTATATTATAAAAACTGTGTTATGTTTATTATAATACATAGCTAACATGTTGGTTAGATTCCCTCCTAAAATGTCTAATGACGTGAATTAGTTTAATTATTACAATGGTTAACAATTCAAAAGACTAATGTCGTATTATGCATATGTATTAATTTTAGTGTTATCACCGGTGATGTTAGAAAATAAGATCAATGAATGTAAGGTCGATTTAAAGTCAGCATACGAAATGATAACGCGGCTGATACATTTACTGAATATTGAAAAATCGGCTCTCGCGTCGGAAATTGATTTGATGAACGAGAAGTACCGTAGGTTATGACTTATGTAATGTTACGGTTATATCGTTTATACAAATAATTTTGGATTAATCGTTTAATTAACTTAAGATTCTTTTTATATAGCCATAAAAAATTAATGTTTACTTATATACATTTTGTTTTTCAGACACTGATAGTTATAGAATGAAAGTGCATCGTAATAAAATCGTAAACAGCCAAAAGAATAAAGTGAATTGGATTAAAGATTCTATTGATTCGATTATTGACAGATACAACGATATTGGAAGATACTTGGACGTGCCAGAAGATTTATTGTTTCCACAGCCTGAGAAAAAAGCGGCCCCGTTTAAATTAAACTTTTTATTTAAACACAGAGTACAAGAAATAGTAAGTTCTCGAAATTATCAAACGGAAAATTAATACATAAATGAATGCAAAATTATTACATGTAATTGTTGTGCCCATGGTGATGTTAAGGAACGAGAACAAAAATTCAAAGAAACGGAACTTATTTTGGCGGACTTGAGATCACCAATGGATATACTTCAGAGTAGAATTATCGATCCCGGAATAACACCGATTTATCGGTTATTAACCACGGACATGTCCAGGCGACAAATTATTTACAATTATTCTTGTACATTGTTTGGGATGTATGGTATGCTTTGTTTTTCATTGGTTTATACCATAGATATAATATTCCAAAACCTAGGTACAGATCACTTAAACATAAGCTAACAGATATCGCAGATTTTGACTTGAAAAGGATTAATGTATTTAAGGTAACTACCTAACGAGACAGCCCACATTAACTGTAATTAACTGAACCGTGGTAAATTTTGAAGAATGTGTAAGAAATCAATGAAGTAATTTTATTTAGAATCGTTTTTATTGTTCTAATATTCCAAAAGTCTATTGATGTTTTAAAAAGTTATAGTTATAAAGGAGTAATTTCTTTGGTATTCAAATGTTAAAGCGGTCTTAGAATTTAGTGCCAAACACAGAAATTATTTGTTGTTTGTCCTTTAATTTTGCAGATCAAGTAAGGTGCCAATAAATGCTTAAAATTCAGGTAAGTTACTTGAGATGCTTGAGAAAGTTTAGTTGCTTCAGAATTTAATTGGGTAGTATGTAAGTATTGTGTAAGAATTTTGTTTTGTTCATTTTGATTTACCAGTTCATGAGCGAATTTCATAAGAAGTTGAGGTGATTTAGATTGTGTTGACATAACAGTGTTCTTTGCTTGCGCATTATTGTCTGAATTAAATGTCATTCGAAGTTTTGGATGGGTGGTTCTACAGCTAACAACGAATTTTAGTGAAATATATGTATATATTAGCCAAATTAGATTTTCCAGCTCGAGTAGTTTTATACAATTTATAATTATGCTTTGGAATGATCCATTAAGTAACTTTGAAAATATTAACTTTGCAGTCGAGGGAACAGGTTTTTCTAAGCTCAAAGCAAAAGAAAACGCGGCCACGGAAATGTTGCGGGCTATACTGAAGAAACAATCTGTCAGCACGCTTTCGTCTCATATCAAAACATTTACAGAGAGAGAGTAAATATTTTGAATTGTATCTAAAACTCAATCATGGCTGTATATACAGACACATAAATAATATTTACTCAAGGTTACGGGATCTCAACCCGTTGTTACAATCCAAAATGAACTACGTGGACACTTTGGAAAAAACTTGTGAGATCAATCATTTTCCGCCGCCTAAGTACACGTTGTTAAGTCGCACTAAAAACAATTCTAAACTCGAGATTAACTATTCGGTTCAGTGCGAAGCTATGGACTTTGTGGCAATCGGTACAATTTACGATATACATTATTATAGCTACATTTTTTTCAACTTATATTTTTTAGGACATAGCAACAAACGTGCGACGGCCAAACAGACGGCTGCTCAAAACATTATCGAGTTGTGGGAGAAAATGAAGGAGAAGAATTCCAAGAAAATTTAACAGATTTTTCTTCTTTTAATAACTTTATTTTTAAGAACTAGTTAAAATAAAGTTGAATATTCAAAATGTTCTAGTACCTTATAGTAATATATTTAAAACTTCTCCATCTATTGTTTTTAAATAACCAGCCAAATACCCATTATTGTGGGCTTTTTCCTATAGTTGGAGTGAAACCCCATGCGCGAAATGCAAAAACAATTTTAGAATGTTGACTATTTTTTCCTGAGCACGCCATTCAAGAAATTGTTACATGTACTAACATAAACTTGGCAAAAATTAGATTGAACTATGAGAGAGAATGAGATGTTTTAGATACAAGTGTAGAAGAATTGCGTGCCATGTTGGGTCTTTTGTACATAGCTGGTATGATGCGAAGTTATCATCTAAATTTATCGTACCTTTGGTCAAATGATGGGTTCTCGCCAGATTATTTCAGGGCAGTTATGCTTAAAACACGTTTTTATTTATTATTACTAGCACTAAGGTTTGATAATATAAATACTCGCAATGGACGAACCAAATTTGATAAACTGGCACCAATCCAAACTATTTTTGATGAATTTGTAGATCGTTGTAAGCTAAATTATACTGTGGGGGAATATTGTACTATTGACGAAAAGCTGGAAGGTTTCAGAGGGAGATGTAATTTTCGTCAATATATTCCTAACAAGCCCAACAAGTATGGCATAAAAATATTTTGACTTGTAGATTCCAGTGTATTTTATACAGCAAATATGGAGGTTTATGTAGGAAAACAACCAAATAGTCCATATAACCAAGATAATAGTGCTTCAAGTATAGTCAAAAGAATGATTGCTCCAATTTCAAAGACGGGTAGGAACATAACGATAGATAATTGGTTTACGTCTGTTTCGTTTGTTTTGGATCTTCTAAAAAATCATAAAACCACTATGGTTGGGACGATTAGAGAAAAAAAAGAGAAATACCTCCTCAATTTTTGGACACTAAGCAACGAGAAGTAAATAGTAGTAATACATTTGGATATGGTAAAGAGTGTTTGTTAGTATCATATGTACCAAAAAAGAATAAAAATGTACTTATGTTGTCAACCATGCATAATCAAGGTGATATTGACGTAGAGAGCAGAGAACAACGTAAGCCCGAAGTGATTACTTTTTATAATTTTACCAAAGAAGGTGTCGACGTAGTAGATGAGCTAAAAGTCGAATATTCCGTAGCAAGAATAAGTTGCAGATGGCCCTTGACCATATTTTTTGATCTTATTAATATAGCTGGTATAAACAGCCAAATTATTTATAAAGCTAACAGGGATACTACTATAAGTAGGCGTCAATATTTAAAATCTCTCGGACAAGATTTATGTAGACCATTTATGGTACAATGACTCAGTTCTAAAAATTTGCCTTTTGACCTACTTATTTAATAATAAATCGTTTCATCGGTCAAGTCTCAACGCCAACTCAAGAGGACCCGAGACCTTCAGAAAGAGTTAAATGCACTTTTTGCCCTGCGAGAAAAAATCGTTATACAGTGGTAAATAGTAGCCCGACTGATAATCAAATAATTATAATAACAATGATTTTATGTTTTGTAGGTAAAATGTGCAAGGTGCTCTGTGCCACTTTGTAAAGAACACACATTAGCTCTACGTGTAGTACATGTAACAAAGATTTAAAACTCAATAATCAGTTTGTAGAAGTTTGTTTGATTTCTATGATTAGTTTGTATAGGTAGTTATCTATAAATTAGACGTAAGTATAATTATTATATTTAAAAAATTAAAATGATTAGTTGAATACTAAAGTAATGGTTTTTTCAAGAAAACAGTAAAATTTTTAGTTTGTATAAGTTTTTTTGATTTGTATGATCAGTTTATAAAAGTTCCTATACAATTATAATTTTAATGATAAACCTTTTTGTTTTTCAAAAATTAAAACTATTGATTAAATAATAAAGTAATGCTTTTTACCGAAAAAATTAATTATTTACATTTTTGTCAACTAATAACATATAAAATTGTTTATGTATGATAGTTTATTAATTACGGAATTAACTATAACTAAAACTAAATGTATTTAAATGTATTTGCTCCTAAATAATACATTTGTTATAAAATAAATCAGGTGAGCGAATCGCTCAACACGCGAGTAATGGTGTTCTGATTAAAAGTGTGCGAGTCACGACGGGTTAATAATTTCATTTTTTTTTCCATAATGTTTTTATACAATGTGATCTCAATTTCTCACAATTTTTTTGTTTTTACTCCCCTCCTAACTTTATTTTATTGATAGCAACTTATGAAACTTAAATGGTAAAGCATACATTTCGTTAACTTTTTAAATTGAGAATAATATAATACAAATTTTGACTAGACGAAAACCAGTTTTGAATAACCATTTTTAAAATGATAAGAGTTTAAAAGTTAGAATGGACGGAAAAGTGCGGTTGGGAAATGCGTGCAATTAAAAATAATACTACACTCCACCTTTCCTCCTGCCCTGAACTTGAAACTTTTAAGTTTCAAAAACACTAAATTGGGAGAGGTGTAAAAACAAAAAAAACGGTGAAAAATTTAAATCGCATTGCATAAAAAAACAAAATTTTACAAAATAATAAAATGGATATATAATTTAATAAGATTAAATCCAGTGAGATATTGAGTGGTTTACGATAAGTTGATCACCTTGTATAATTTATACATATAAATTATTAAAAGTTTATTGTTATTATTATCTCAAAGATATTGTATGCATAATTATAACTACACATAAAATGATAAAAACATTTTTACATTTTGTCCTATTCGTTGTTTTAACTGGATAGTTGTGACGCAGTACCCTCAGCATGTTATACATGTTGAGGCCCACGTTGTACTTTTCTATCACCCCCTCGACACATTGTGCAACACCCGATAGTTGACTTGTTTCCCGCCGTCCAGTTCTAAAGTACAAAAAAAATATGTTAAAATATAAGATACAGTTCTTGTGTACAGAAGACGAGTGGTCAAAGAGGTGATTGCGGCATTGCATTAGCGCTCACTGTCATTTGTTGACACTCCGCCACATCGGGTACTCTCTAAGCAGGAAAACAAACTCCCAATGACAGCCAAATTCCGCCTATGTCCGGTTAAGAAAGATAAATAAGTTATAATAAATAATTTAATCATTGGCTAGGAATAGGCCTAATATATAATTTTATCATTTTTTTTTTATTAAGTTATATTGTAGTCCATTCCTAAGCCTTTGTACACATAAGTGATTGAAGGGCATGAAAAGGTGTTTATTTAAAATAAAATAAGTCGAACTAACGACTATTTAAAGTTTATTACACAGTTAAGGTAAGCAATTCATGCTGAATACAAGCCAGAAGTCTTCTCCCAATATACCTATATTAAAAAAAAATATATTAATTTGCATAGTTTATACAGTTTTATTAAACTTATTTTTATTTTGTTCATATTAACAATATATTTATATGATCCATATATAAATATGTAAAAAAAAAAAATTATATGAAGAATTATAAATAAGCAGAGCTCATGTGGCTCAATTAGAGATCAATTGTATCTTTGCGAAGGGGGAGGGGTTCATGAAATTATTAAACAATATTTCAAAAAAACGCACACATTATTGTAACACGAGTATTCTTCTCTTTGCTCAAAATCTAAAAGGTTCATGAGGATATATCCTATATTTCCTGTGGGTAGGCCCCTTACGAAGGCGCCAATTTATTTTTGCACCGGAGCGCAACATGTCTAAATGAGGCACTGGTGGCGACCACAATAAGTCTACAGTACATATCTTTGGCCTTATACTTTTTGTTATTGAAAATAATAATAAGTTTTTAAAATATAATTAGTACAGATATTATTCTGTAACAGTTACTTTTATACTTTAAAAAACTCCCCAAAAAATGTGTTTAGACCACCCTAACATACATATATAGATAGTTTCTATAGTTTACAAATATATTTATTGGCTTTATTATTTATAAATCTTTATTAGTGATACCTATGTGTATAAATAAAGAACAGTTGCTAAAGCGATTTACTTATAACTTGACAACACCGAGCAAATGAAAATTGTTGATTGTAGTTATCGGAAAACGAAATTAAAAAAGAAAACCAAAATCTTAGGTACATTTTAACTTGTTTTTTTTTTTAGCATAATTTTATTGGCCACCGTTATTGTCTCGAACGTTATTGTGTTATGCTATCGGAAGACAGTGCCTGGTGTTGTGTGTTCCCGAATTACTGTGCGCCTACCGACAAGAAACCGTGGCTGGAGAACAAACAAGCCGGTCTTGTGTTGGGCGTGAGTGGTGTTTTCCTGCTGTCGTTGATCTTGCTGAAGCGGAAGCTGTGGCCGAAGAACATTGACAAAGGCCCTCTACATACCGAATTACGGAACGACCATACTGATGAAACTGTCTGGGTAAATTTTTCTATAATATTACACTTCCACCATCATACTATAGGGTTAACAGATAATGTGTCCTTTATCTGATATCGCATAACGAAATTTATACAACTACGGCTGCAAGTGATAAAAGTTGCCGATATCAGATAAACGAAACGTTTTCTGTAAATCCTCGACTGAAATTTAGTACGTGATCCTTTAGTAAGTGTTCGACCATTTGGATCAAGTTAACGTAGGTTTCTTGCTTTTTTAGAAACCTCTGGTGGTGGGAAATCCTGGTGGCGATTTCGACGTGTCAGGAATGAAATATAAACGAAAGTTCGCAGCTTATGGTAAGTCGAAGAACCTTGACGAGTCTCCGAGACTATGTAAAATCCAAGAGATGGACTACACTGAAGGCACCATGAAAGGCATGGATGCGACGGCAGTTACCGAGTTTGTGACCGTCCAAAACTGTATCGAAGGCGGCTTGTCTTGGAGCTGGCAAAGTCACAGATATAGGCCTACACACTGTATGACTAGTAGGAATAGCAAAACTTCGGAGGACAGCGATTCCAGGAGTGACACGGTACCACTAATGTCGAGTGCTGCTTCGAACACGGTCACTGTGTTGTTGGACGATGAAGCAACAGACTTGCTACCTGCTATACCACCGCGTTTATCAAAAGGCGAGACGGGCAAAGAGACCATACTAACGTCAAATGTCGTCAAGCTGGAACGACGTAAAACGTACAACTAAATGTACTTGGTTTATAGCAAAAATAGTTTTGTACCTACTCTCGAGAATCAACCAAATTGGAGAAAACAGCAACAATAACTGTGACGTAAAACCCGGATGAATTCGAATAATTTAGATATTATTTTAGTATGGAGCGTTAATGTCGGATCCTAATAAAACACCATGTCTTTATTGTTAATAACCTAAATAAAAGTTGCTACACATAGATATTTTACATAGTAATTTATAGTGGATACCGGTCCTTGAGATTCTTAATCAGTCTCAATTTCTCAATCAATCTTAATAAAGAAATATTGAATCATAGATGAGTTTTTTTATTTTGAAAGCTTTTCCGAGCCATTTAGGCTCTTTGCTTCTAAAACCAAATTACTCCATACTTCTGGTGTGTAAGCTAGATCCAAGTTTTCGTTCCAATCCGGTTAAGTTTGACTTAGAACTGAGACGATTACACCTCACCACAAATGGGCTTAGTTATACTAAGTCAATTTGTATAGTACGCTTTAAACGGAACTCTATAAAAGTAATACCAGTTTTTATTTTTAAATGATAACGAGTAAAACCTATTTTTTAACCAATTATACACTTTATCGCGAGCTACGGGTTGCTTTGCTGGCCGCCAGGTCCTGAGACCTGCCTTATAGGTTATTATACATTCAATCCAAATACGCACTACAGCAAGCGTAATACTTTTAACGTTACATCGTGAAAACAAAAAAATATTTTAAAAAAACAACAGAAAAACGGATTTTTTATTTTGTTTTGTTAGATTTACGCACAACTTCGCATAGCATTCGTTCTGTGCACACAGAACACACTGATATCAAACACACGTGCTGTTCTGCGTCATTGGTCTTCGCGGCGCATGTAAGAGTTGTTCCCGTTGTACCGGATGATCATAGTGTCCTGTGTTATTCTATAAAATAATACCTAACATAGCTTTACATAATAAATACTGTAGAAAATTATGTTATGGCTATAAAAAAACGTCTTAAACTTGTTGCCATATCATTAATTCTCAGATGAAGAAAATACAAACAAAAACAACGAGGTGTCTAAGTATAATATTAAGTGCGTTAATTATTTTCGTTTTATACATTATATTAACAATATAATAATATACATATATATAAGCCATACCATAATAATAATAATATTAATAAATTAACAATAATAATTATCGCTTATCGACTATGAAAGATACGGCGAAATGCGACGTGGTAAAAAACAAAAGGATACTATTCTACTTAACAATATCGATATTATTGCCTTCTTCATTCAGTCGCGTGTATCCAATATTAAACGTCGGATCACAGTTATCCACTATAGCGTGAGTCATGTAAATTAATAATATTAAAATCAGATTAAAGTGTATTGTAATTTGTTATAATTATTTTTTATTTTGTAAAATAACAACAACCGAAGTTAGTTAAGTATACGACATTAAAATTTCATTTAACTGAATTTTTCATAGTTAAAAATATTAACACCATTAAAATAGCTTTATTATACGTCATATTTTCAATTATAACCAGTAGTTAGAAAATGGTTGTAAATAAATCCACGACTAACCGATGATTAAATAGTCATAAATTTTTTTTTATCAACATTGGCCTAGACAGTTGTAACGTCTATATTATAAATGGTACGATGTCTTTAATGATTTGATCCACTATAGAAACTAGTTAACCGTATGCAGTACCTACGATTTAAGCTTAATGTTTTGTGTTTATTCAATCAATATAGAGGTATAGACAATGTAGAATATAGAGATACATCTACTACACCGAACGAAGATCAGAACACTCAATTTAAAAATGTTGATACACTGTCAAAACAAATCGGTAATCATAATCTATTACATAAATATTATAATGGCTTAAATATACCCCAGTCTATTGCATATGCCCAGTCGATTATGAAATCATCTAAGAAAATGTCAGTGTAAGGGGATATAATATCTTTATAAAATAAATTGATTTGATTGGCTCCTATTATGCTGCCATTTTATTTTTACCATAATACAATTCTTTGGAGCGGGGGTAACAATACAACCGGGTATATTTATTTAGGCTATGTAATTATGTTGTTGTGGTTTGTTCAGTGCTTGAAATAATCGTATAATTAGGTAAACTATCTCTTCTGATATTCAACCCTAATTTTGGTTTTGCAGTTTACTATATTCTCTCCATTCGATTCTATTACTAGCTAGCCTCTTCAATTCTATGTAGTTTACTAGTCTCGCAACAGAAATAATCGTTTTGATGTATGATGCTCTTGGCCGTCCTCGGTCTCTTTTTGTCATTTCCCTTTGCTTCTATTATAATGTGTAGAAGCACATCCTCGTGATTTAAAATATGTCAAATCGTATACCATCTTCTATCCTTAATCGTACTGAGTATCTTTCTAGTTTCATAGGTAAACTATATAATGATTTTAAAATTAATGTTTTGCAACAAAGTAAACCAAAAACTTCCACCTCTTCAATAGTTTTCGCCTGGAGTTTTGTGTAACAGTTTTCCTGAAAAGAATTTAAACAAAACAAAATAGCGAACGAGTTCTGTAAATTAAGCACTGTTGTAACCCCACTGGACTATGTAATTTACTGATAATATGTACAATATTTCTATAGATTTATTAACCCAATTCATCGAACAAACGCTAAAGAACATGACATTAAATAAAGATTTCGAACTACATACGAGTACAGAATATAGTTTAAAATCAAACGAATTCGAACCAGTGGACAAAGACAAAAATCATAAGAAGTATTAATTTTTAAAATACTAGAAACATTCAAAAATAAAATCGGTACTTGAGTATTATGCGGCCTTGCCCCTAATTTTTCAACATCAGAGGGTAGGTCACAAAACAGGCGCGGAAACCTGTAACTTCCTTCTACACTGTAGCCTGCAAAACTAAGATATTTTTAGTTGCGCCGAGCAAGCATGTGACAAAACACTTAGTGACCGGCCGTCTTATAGAGAGGCGAGTGGTGGCAAGTAATCGCTTTTTTAGTAACTGTGTCAATGTGTAGTGTGAATTATTTTATATGATTACCATCTGATATTGAAAAATTAAGGAGGGGTGCGTATAACACTTAAGTACCGAAAAAATCACAGTTAAAAATTCTTAAATATTATATTATACATTTTTTTTTTTTTTTAGAAAAATTGACGTCTCGACTTCTTCAAGTGAAATTCAAGAAATGCCAAAGAATAAAGACGAACAAATCATACCTTTCGATCATATAAAGGAAGACGTGGGTAATTAAAAATAATATACACATTCCAAGATGGATAAATAACAGCGAATAGTTTTATTTTAATTGTGAGCCTATGACCCTTAAGGGAACACACCTCACCACCTAGTTAAAGTAAATATAATAATAGCCACTTTTAATTAATCTTGACATAAAACACATGTTTCATAATATGCTAAACTTGGGGCAAGACCTTCACCCTTATTTTAAATATGTTGTACTCTGAAGTAGTATACACTATACATAGAACTTAATATTTTTTGAGTAATTCAAACATTTTAAATAACAACAAATATTATTGAAGTTAAAAAACACTATTTCAATAAATAAGAAAGTTTTAAAATTTTGGTAAATTTACTAACTAAAATGAGGATAACATTCAAAAGGATTTTGATCATACCTTTTTATAATAGATTCAAAACGCACACAAGACTTGTGAAGGTGTGTCCCCTTCTTTCCACCAGGGTATAATTTAACGAATAATAAAAAGTGGTAAGGACAGCAGTTCTCAATTTTATTTTTAATGCATTCTGTAGTCTTATCTATAGTGTTTTAAATATTTTATTAAATATTTAAAATAGTGAATCTTAGAATGGATAATAAAAGGTATAAACTATAGAGTATTAGGATTTTAAAGTACCCTATTTGAAACAATTATCCAGATGGTTTGCTGGAAACAATAAGAAAAACAATTTTGAACATAACTATGAATTCGAATAAGCCCAGAACTTATACGGTAACCAAGAGTACAAATATCAAGCCAGCTCAACTCAATCAAGAGCGTTTATGTGACAGTTGTGCAGCATCTCCGTGCTTGACAAAAGATGGAGATAAAGCTAGTTAATGATGCTTCATGAATTGTACATGTTCTTGCTGTTCTCAGAAGTACAACAATTCAGTAAAATTAAATTAAAAAACCCTTAACAAATGTTCCGGGTAATAGGAATAAATTATTTCAACTGGTAAAATAATTTTTAATATCAGAACATTATATTATAACTTATTTTACGATGTAAATTTCTTTCTTTTCTAATAAAGTTATACGGTTACTATAAAATTGTTTATTAGTTCGAGGTGTACTAGCGATATTTATTATTACAAGATGTTATACTTAAGTATAAAAGTAAAACCCTACTAGATATATATATAAGTAATAATATTCGCAGACGTTTATTGTACCTAGTGACGCGAGCTTGGTTGGTACGAGTTACAAAATAATATTTTACATGTCGGTCCGGTCTGGATAAGTAGTATTTTTCAATGACATGGTCCGGTCCGGTCCCATTCAGCTAGTTGCATCCACCATCTCATTAGCTGCAATGATACGTTTTTGATCCCAAACAAATAAGTTAATGACCTGTGATCAGTATTTATATAATACTGTAAAGATAAAAAAGTTAATCGGATTTGGTTCCCCTCTGAACTTTGGTGTAAGCTTCAGTGAATCTCCTTAACTCATTTTATAACTCATTATAGCGCCTGTAAAGGATTTAGTAAACATTTTATTTTAATATACGAGATCTAAAACAAAAATGGTAAAACAGTTCGAACCTTAAATGAAAACACTACAATGACCGCTTACCGTTTCATTTCAGAAATGTTAAGTATTTTTAAGACTTTTGTCTTATTTCTTATATTTTTCCCTTTTTTGTGGGGAACCCATGTTAATTTTACAAAGAGGAATACTTTACAATAAACGCCATGAAAGAAAAATCATTGAGTGTCACTACAGAAAATTTCAAGCTTGGGTTATCTGTTTTACATGCAAATATTCGTTTTTTTTAATGTTTATTGCATATTGCATATAGATTGGAACTAAATACATGGAAAGTAAGGTGTACAGTAAAAATTGTTTTAAAAAAATCAATTTACAAACCTTATTTTTAAAAATATAGGTATGCAAAGCTAATAAACCCGCTATCGATTTAAGGAAAAAAATATCCAAAAACAATTTCGCGAAAAAATGGGTCTAATAGTTGATGTTCCAAAGCCGGGGCACGGGTCAAGTAATGATGGAAATACTGCCAGGAGTTTTTTCAAATCCAAAGTATCTCCGGAATTAAAGATATAACTCTTATAGCGCTTTGCACCTTAAGTAATTAGACAAAATATATTGTAATAGGAAATATAATAATATGTATTTTGTATTTTGATGAGGATTTCATTTATCGATTCAGTATTATTTTAAGAGGCATGAGTAGTGTTCATGAAATTAACGTTGGCCAATTTGATGCCTACTGTTTAGCTACAGCTAATAAATATGTTTCGTTATATGAATGGTATTGCATGCCTACCACAGTGCACAAAATACTTATTCATGGATCCCAGGTTATAAACAATTTCGTTATTCCAATTGGTCAGTTGACAGAAGAGGCGCAGGAGGCAAAAAATAAAGAAATTAAGAGATTTAAAGAACACCATACGAGGAAATGTTCAAGATTAAAAACGAATGAAGATGTGCTCAAACGCTTACTTTTAAGCTCAGATCCTATAATAAGTACTATGAGCTATGAACATAAAAAGAAAAAAAAAGATAAAGATACTTGTAATACTGACATGCTACAACTTACCGCAAAATGAAAACGATATCGATAATAACGATTTATTAATTTAAAATTATTTTATAAAATTACATTTGTATAATACAAATTTAAAATAAATAGAAACATACCAATTAACATGTGTTATTAAATTAATTACAAATCTCTTTGTTAACTTATTAATTGATTATAAGACTAATACAATATTTGATTTCAGTGACGCCAAACCCATATGAATAGATATCATGAACAAAAAATCATCTCACCTAAGTCACTTAACTTCTAAAATACGGTATTTATGAAAAATCGTATTTTATATTTAAATTCGGTAACTCCAAAAACATATATTTTAATATGCAACTTGACATATTTTTTAAATTAAAAAAAAAATTCCCCCTTTCCCCCTATATGTCGTTTTGCTTTTTAATCAAAAGTTTAGGAGCTATTAGTTTCAATTGTCTTTTTTGGATTCTAGACCACTGTGCGCCGTTGCACATTAGTATTATAGAAAGGCTGTGACGTTAATACGAGTTAAAAAGCACTGAGAACTTTTTGTGCAACGCTTATCCAACTGCGCTACAATACCTACTACGCGATCAATTTACGCGGCTGGTTCTGAGTTATACAGTGCTCACGACTATGATGTTAAAGCCGGACAAAGGTGTTTGGTCGATACCGACATAACAATTGAATTGCCAATTGCCATTAGGAACATACGGGCGAATCGCTGCCCGATCGGGAATGTCTCATGCCGATGGCATTAATGTTGGAGGTATGTACTAAATTGATTGTGAAATAATTAAGGGTTACAATAGGTCTACTATTTTACAGCCGCCGTAATAGACGGTGATCATCGCATCATAGAAGTGCCAGAGTGCCAGTGTTCAACCACTGCGACACCAATTATGTTATCCGCCAAGGAGACCGCATTGCACAGCTCATTTGTGAAAATTACACAACAATTAGAGTCATTGAAATGCCAAAGGTTACTACAACAACCAGAAGGGCTCTAATGGATTTGGGTCAACAGACAAATAAGAAATAAAATAAAAAAGTTTATTGTTAGAATAGTATCAATTTAATAATATTATAATGGAAAATGATTAAAAATACAATTAGTATACTTATTTTACATTTAGACAAAGATATCCAACGGTAATCTATGAACTAGTAGAAGTTACCATAATATTTAGTAAAATGTAAAGTTATATTTCTAAATAGAGGTACCCGATTTTTATTTTTATTAGTTTTATTTGAATTGGGTATAAAAGTGGATGTGACGAAAAAAAATCTACTGTACAGTATATAAAACTAAGCAACAAAATACAATTATGAGCAGGTGAAATTATGGAGTCCTCCTACTCCGGCCACCATTGACGATTGGTAAATACCTCTGATATGGTATAACGCAACTACAGTTAACCCATGGGTCACAAATCGAGTTAAAATTTAGTGAAAAGATTATTTCCCAATAGTGGTCTTACTTTTTAAACGTGGCGTGGTGTGATAAGTTAGACGTGCTTAACTTCCGTTAATTTAGAAAATAATAATAATTGGATATTTCACCTTGCCAACTTGTTCATCTAATATAATTTTTCCATACACTGTGCTACTGTTAATAGATTTTGCATCTCGCGGTCTGTCTGCAATCATGGTGTGATCAGATTGCCTATGCTGTCGCAAACATTAATACTCTCTTTCTCCCTTAGCCGGATCCACCACCAGCTCACTTTGGAGCGACGATGGGTGCAACGTGACGTTGAACCAGATGCTGCTGGCGATCGCTGACGCGGCAGAGTTGAATTGGTGACCATTGATTTGATGTGACCCGTGCCGTATTACACTTTATCGCTACTGTTATTTCTTGTTCCAGGACATATTTTCTTTTAGTCATCACATTTATTTACTGATGCGGCACCCGTTTCATTAGATTTTACACCCGGGACATGGTCTCCAGTCCCGTCATGGGCATACCAGGGCGCACTATTACCAGTGACAACACTTTCGCCGCGGCCGGCGGCATCACTCATAAATATACAGCCTTTGTCGAATGGTAGCGTAGTCATCATTCCGGGGACACCAACTAAACGATTCTGTTGTTTAATTTGATTAAATTCGACAGTCAAATTACTGTAGAGTTTACTAATGAATTACAAATTGAGAGACAACGCCTTTTAAGTTCAATTGGACTTATTCGTCTCATAGGGCCTCACCCTAGAGAAATTAATAAATGGAATAGAAAATTCAGCTAATTTATTGTTTTGGTGTTTGCGATAGTACGTGTACTGATAAACATTCCAAGCAAATAGAGTCGTTAGAATCTAGTAATATGAATACTTTAAATATATTAAAAGATCAGACTTGTATTGTAAAGGCGGGTTTACAACCAAGAATCCAATATTTCAATAACAGTTAGTGATATTATAGAGCGTAGTTTAATAATTTTATCTACGAATATTTTAAATATTAACACGCCACGGAAAATTTAAAAATTAATGATGTTATCACATGTTAATGGCTTCTAATAAAGCAATACATGATTACAACTTGGATTTATTTACGATTCCTTTAGCCAGGTTAAAAATGATTCTTAATAATGTTGTTTAATTATTTTTGTATAATTTTTTAATTAGTGTTATTGTAATTATTTATAATTAATTTAAAAAAAATATTATCCTGTACTCTATTGCCCCATGGGCGTAAACTATTTTTTATAGTAAATAAATAAAATAAAAATAAATATACCGTTTGTAGTGTAATGGTCAGATCTCCTTGAGATACAATATTGACCATGGCACGTGTAAAACATTATTGCTTACTGTTGTTTTGGGTCTCCTGAGGAGTCGCTGCAGGAGGAAGAATGGCTCGGTTGAGGAAGTAAGGCAGTTGAAACAGGAGGCGGTGAGAAGTTGGCAGACCCGATGGACTGAGTCAGTAAAGGGGAGGCCTTTATATAACTTCGTGCCGGAGGTTGAAAATCGGTTGAAGTGTAGTTAGCTGGAAGTGGGTCATGACGTCTAGCAGTTCCTTACCGAACACGGGGCGTTCATGGCTTATCTATACCGCTTCGCAAAATCTGCGACTGACGAATGTGCGGCGTGTGGGCAGGTCGACACCGCATTACATGTGGTATTCGATTGTGTCAGCGTGTCGGACGCTAGGCGGGCACTGATCACCGAACTGGTGAGGATAGGAGTTCCGTGGCCATGTGAGCCACGTGCCCTCGTGCGGAGCGAGGGGGCCTTTCGGGCCTTCCAAGTGTTTGTGCGAGCGGCCGTGGCGGTGCGTGGTCGGATAGTGGGTGGCGTGTGATGCACGGTCCATGGGCCTGCAGGCGTACTGGGTACGTGGGGTGTATGCCCAGAGGTGCGCGGCTAATTGCCCGTAGGGGTCCAGGGGACGACGAAGGGCCAGGCGGTACCCGTTGGCGAAAGCCGACGGGCTCGCTGGAGGCACGAGAAGATGCGCGACAGCAAGCAACTGACCGTAGGAGCCCAGGGGGCTTGGGGAGGCCGAAGGCACGGTAGATGGTCACCCATTTTTGGGAAGACGCTGCGGCCCCACGGCCTTAGTGATGCACGGTATTTCCTGCAAGCGCACCGGGTGCAAGGTGAGGCCGGTTAAAACAGCACGGCCGGTCGGCCCGGCCAGGCAGGCGTCTTTGCGCGGTGAGTCTACGTCCTAAGGGAAGTATCTCGCCGAGCGGGGTGTTTGTCTGGCCGGTATCCGGCCTCAGAGCGGGTCTGTTGGCGTGAGTCAAGGAGAGTAGCCCGGTCTGAACGAGAGGTCGTGACTGACACGCCTGGTGTTACCCAATGGGAACACATCAGGTTAGCACAGGCCCACCACTAGCCCTACTAGGTTTCCGTGAAAGTTAAATAGTCGGGAGGCGGCGCGGTTAGTTCAAGGGTCCCGCTCGCCCTATGAATACATGGCAGTTTATTTGTTTTACTAAAGTCTAAATAATTTAATTACTTTATTTATTATTACTTTATTTTATTAATTAATTTATTTATTTAATTACTACATTTCTTATACTGTGTTATGCCCCTAATTATGTCATGATTTTGAAATTGTCATATTATAACTATGTTTTGTATTTGTTATGTATTCTTTTGTTTTACTAATTAACCATATTTTATTGTAAGCACAATTACATTATGTAATAATTGCACAAAAATATTAATGAACTTTATTATTCAATTAACTATATATGGTACAATTGTAAAATTTGATAACTGTTACATATTTGTCATTCTTTGTATTCACATATTATTGTTTATTTATGAATTTTTAATCTTTTTTATGTTATCTATGTAATGATTAACTAACATGTATTTTTCAATATTTAAGCAATATTTGTAAAATTCGCTGGTCTAGTTCGAAGTTAGTCTTTGGAAGCCTAACTATCGTTTTTGGGGGGAGGTGTTATGACCCTACCCTTCAGTTAACCGCTACACACCATTACACAAAACACAAAACTACACTAAGCCTAATAATACTCATATTATAATAGCTCTCTGAGTCATACATTGGCATACTTATACGAAAGATGACTAATAGTTATTATAGAGCGCACCTGCATGATTATCTGGCGTAGTGATTAAATTATATTACAAATATATATATCAAAACTACTTTAGTCCGTTCTGCTCTGATAAGCTATTTGGGAAAAACATGTTATTGCCATTTTATAAGATTAGATTGCCAAAATAATACCAATTAAAATAATCATACGATGTGCGTCCGCTGTAGCATCCGCCCATCAAGTCAACACAATTTACACAATAACACATTTACACAGATTAGCATAACCATATAAATAGGAGTAGGATCCAAGCCTATTCCAGACGAATTATTACACTCAAGTTAAATACACCTATGTAGCAGTTTGTCTACGCACTTTTACTGTACAATAAATTTATACTTATAATTTTGAAAAAAGTCTTAAATTATTTTAAATCCATCTTCCTGAATTGGTTTCAAATTGAACAACACGATACTTTTTGATATTATATATCACCAAGCATCACAACTGTTAAGATAGTGTTTGTATTAGACTCTACAGTATATTACAGTACATCAATTAGGTTAATGTTATATGGGTTATTTCCCATGCCTATAGGTACATATAAACAATTCGTTATTTGCTCATATTTCTCATAAATACGATTATATTGCAGTGAACACATCGAAAGAATATTATACGTATTTTACTAAGGATCAAATTAGTGTATGTAAAACTTTATCGGATTATTGTTTATGTTACGCTTATCAACCTTTGCATTCTAAATCTTTTAGCGAACTATGTGAAGCTTCATTATTTTTTAATCCAACTGAAACTCCTATAAATTCTGTGTAAAACTTCTTTAACTTAACTGCAAGTCTTTTTCATAAACTACAGTTCAGTAAAACCTGGATTTATTTGGTACTTAATATAAAGGTTGTAGTAATGTGTAAAGAAGATGAAGAGTCTACTGTGACCATTTTTAAGGAAACAGGGTTATTAACTATAGATGATTCGTATTAGGTTTATACGATCCATAATATATTACAATCGGTTAATCATGTAAAAAATATTATATTCATAGATGTAGTTCCGCGCGGACAGTCCGACTGAAACCACGCGTTATTATTTCTCTCTGGTTAAAAGTATTAACAGCATGTTATTTCACTCAATTTTTAAAGAATTTGACACCATTACATAGATCTTCCTACCGGCAAAATTACAGTGAAATCAAAATCAACCTGCGGGTCTTGTGCGTCAACTGGTGAGCATAATATTATACACTTTAATTAAAAACGGGCGGCGTTCTAACTAAATTATCAAATAACACAAGTGCCGGGCGGCCGGCACTTCCCAGTCGTATCGACTCAGGTAGTCGATAACGATGTCTAATCGCACGAGCAATAAAAACGACAAAACCGTATCGCCTATTGTTATACGCAATAATCAAATAATAAATAATGATAAAGAATCCGAGTGGCAATCGCCCAAACAATCAAAGAGACCGCTTTCTACATCGTCCCTCTCACCGAAATCGCCTTTAACTCAAAAAAAATCAAAATTATTCGCATCATCTAACCGCTACTCACCTCTTCAGACAGCAGATGAAATAGTTGTACCTGATAACCAAATTAATGAAACGCAAAATAATATAAACAACAACAATGATAACCTGCCGATACCTCTTCCACCGCCGATCTTTATCAAAGGTGTACTTAACTACTTGGACCTTATTAATGAGTTCAATGAACAAATTGGCCCCGAAAATTACTTATGTAAATCGTCCATTAATAGTTTAAAACTGCAAACAAAAACTCCCGACTCATATCGAAAAATTATTTCACTCCTAAAAAGCGAAGGCGCTGAGTACCACACGTACCAATTAAAAACTGAAAAGCCATTTAGTGTCGTAGTACGTAATCTCCATCCTACAACTCCGTGTAGTGAAATAAAATCTGCTTTAGAAAATTTCAATTTTTCTGTACTACAAGTTGTCAATGTACTTCAAAGACAGACAAAAACACCTTTACCTCTCTTCTTTGTCGACTTGGAAAAAGTTGATAATTATCAATCGATTTTCGACATCTCATCTATACTCCACACTAAAATAAAAGTCGAAGAACCACATAAACGCCGTGACCTAGTCCAGTGTCAAAACTGTCAGGAATACGGCCATACTCACTCTTACTGCCACTATACCCCACGCTGCGTCCGCTGTGGTCAAAACCATCATTCAAAATCTTGCACCAAACCAATCGATACACCACCAACATGTGCACTGTGCCAAGAACAACATCCTGCCAACTATAGTGGCTGCCTAATTCACAAGCAGCTACAACGGAACCGTCAGTCATCTTCAAAACACCCCCCTGTATTTGTAAACCAATTTAAATCTCAAACCGTTCCACTGACGACAACTGAAACGCCCCAGTATTCAAATAGCCAGCCCAAATACTCGTACGCTCAGGCCACTTCCGACAAAAATCAAAACTCTCTCCCTCTCAATGAAAAACAACCAATAGACTTCTCCTTAACATTGAACAACTTTATATCAGACTTCAAATCAATAATAAATCCACTCATAACTCTCCTTACAACAGTTCTCACGCGCCTTATCGAAAACAATAATGCCAAATAATACTTTTACATCAAACTCCATTGTAATCCTCCTCTGGAATCCTAACGGAATCCTGAATCACACAAACGAACTAACCGCGGTACTGCACGAAAAAAGAGTCGACATAGCTCTTATATCTGAGTCCCACTTAACCTCCAGAACAAAGTTAAATATCCCCGGTTATCACATAATTACATCCAATCACCCCGACAACACTGCACATGCAGGTTCCGCAATCCTTGTACACTCACATTTAAAATTTTACTCCCTACCCAGTTACAGCAAAGATTACTAACAATCCTGTGCAATAAACATAACTTTAAATCATACCCCAATAACAATAGCAGCTACTTACTGTCCACCTAAACATAAAATAACTACCGACCAATTCAAACAATATTTTAACTCTCTTGGTAACAAATTTATAGTAGGAGGCGACATAAATGCAAAACATACTATTTGGGGCTGCAGAACAAGCAACCCCCGTGGTAGAAACCTCTTTCATCTCACCTCCTCTAAACACTACAAAATATTTGCTCCTTCCGATCCGACCTACTGGCCCACCTCCCCGAGGAAACGTCCAGACATCCTTGATATCTTCGTTACAAAAATTCCAAACAATCTATTTCATCATATTGAAAATTGTAATGACTTATGTTCAGATCACTCTTCGGTTCTTTTAACCCTAAACTCTACACCTCCTACTCGCTCCACCACTCCCACTCTAGCCAACAGAACCACTAACTGGGGAAAGTTTCAGGACGTATTAACTAATACCACTAATTTAAGCATAAAACTAAAAACTCCCGAAAATATAGATGACGCAGTTACAAATTTAACAAAATCAATACAGTCTGCTGCCTGGGCTTCTTCATTACCAAACCAAAACCAACCACCATTTTCTCTAAATCTCCCAGTCCATATTCGAACACTAATAACTGAAAAAAGACGGGCTAGAAACCTATGGCAGTCTACTCATTACCCTTCTGATAAAAGACGACTGAACACCCTAACTGCACACCTTAAAAGATTACTGGCAAACTTCAGAAGCGAGTCTTACTCAAACTATTTAGCTTCCCTTTCCGCGCATGACGGATCTCTATGGAAAGCCACCAAACAAGCCGTAAAAGACAAACCTACATTCCTTCCACTTAGTAATGAAGATGGTTCATGGGCCGCAAATGATCAGGAAAAAGCAGAACTTTTCCAAAAGCACTTAACAAATGTTTTTAAGCCCCACGAAACTGCAAAAAATACTGAACTTCTTAATAAAGTACAAAACTTCTTGTTATCCCCACTCCAATTGACACTACCTCCAAAATCCTTCTCTCCAGCCGAAGTTAAACATTGCATATCAACATTTCCCACTAAAAAATCTCCTGGTTTCGACTTGATCACATACGAGGTCGCTAAGCATCTCCCCAAAAAAACACTTATTCTTCTCACATATATATTTAATTCCATACTTCGCCTCTCATACTTTCCGTTGCAGTGGAAGCTCTCTGTAATAATAGTTGTACTCAAACCTGGTAAGCCACCAGAGCACCCCTCATCCTATAGACCTATCAGTCTTCTCCCTTTCTTTTCTAAAGTATTTGAAAAACTACTCCTAAAAAGAATTAAACCGATCATAGCTAAGACAAACATTATTCCAAACACGCAGTTTGGTTTTCGTAACAGACATTCTACAATTCAACAAATAAATCGTTTAACAGATACAGTCGCCTCATCACTTGAAAATAAACAATATTGCACTGCTGTTTTTTTGGACGTTGCGCAAGCATTTGACCGAGTATAGCATGTTGGTCTTCTTTTTAAACTAAAACAAATTCTATCTCCATACTACTACTTACTCTTTCAATCTTACCTTGATGAACGACAATTTACCGTACGTTACCGCACAACTCTTTCAACCATATCTGAAATAAAAGCAGGGGTACCTCAAGGTGCTATTTCTGCTCCTCTTCTCTTCAACATATTTACATCCGATCAACCTACCCATCTAAACACAACCGTAGCAGAATTTGCCGACGATAAAGCAATCCTTTCTGTTCATAATGACCCCCAAATTGCTTCACATTACTTACAATCACACCTCAATAGTCTTCAAACCTGGTACAATGATTGGAAAATCAAAATTAATGAAACTAAATCCTGCCATATTACATTCACTCTCAAACAAGGAATCTGCCCTCACGTTACTCTAAACAATGTCCAAATACCCTCATCAAATACTATCAAATACCTTGGGGTACACTTTGATAAAAAACTAAACTGGGCACACCATATACACTCCACTAAAATTAAACTAAACTTACGTCTTAATATTCTAAGAAGATTTCTTCATTCTAAATCGAAGTTGCCCCTTCACACTAAACTAACCATTTATAAACTCTTACTTAAGCCACTATGGACATATGGAGTCCAAATCTGGGAATCAGCTAAGAATTCGAACCTTAACAAAATACAAGTCTCACAAAATAAAATACTCCGTCTCATCACTAATTCACCACCTTATATATCAAACCATACTCTACACTCTGATTTACAAATAAAAACAATAACACAAGTTGCCAAAGACTACTACAGACGATACCACAATTCTCTCCAAAATCACCCAAATCCCCTTGTAAATAATCTCACATTACCCTCAATGCCCAACAACCCACCAAAGAGACTTAAAAGGAAGTGGTGCAGAGACCTTCTCACTATCAATTAATTTAAAAAGAAGTTAATAAGAGTGTCGTCAGTGGATGGCTTCTCTTTTCATACTTTCAATGTCTGTAATTTACCTGTAATCATATATACTTATTATACTAAAATTGTATAGATTGTATATGTAAAATAAAGGAAAAAAAAAAAAATATATTCATAGATGTGATACCTAAATAAAAAAATATGTCTTTTCCAAATTTTGCTATGCCAAGTATCTCTTTAGTTCAGTTAATAAAGGTGTCCAAAGTCAATAAATTTCAGGATTTAAATCAAAATTAACGCATTGTTGATAATATAAAACTTACTAAATTACATTTCTCACAATCAGACACTAATATCCTATTATATATTACTCGACTTATTATGTGTGTTTTTATTGTTATAAATATATGTTTTTTTATTAATCATTATTATTCTAACCGAGCACCTCCCGTGCCTGAACCAGATTATATGACACCTGTTGTTCAATTTAATGATTTTGATAAAGAATCATATGTTTCAACTAATCATTACTACTCAAGTTTAATATTGTTTAATGGTTATAAATGTACTTTGAATTATTATGTTGTATGATTGTTGTATTTATGTAAACAAATAATTTTATTGTATACTTTTTTCTTTACTGTTTATATAAAATTATATGTTTAAACTTAAGGGAGAAGGTATGTAATAACCGCAAAGTACATTATATATTTGTTATCTTATTATTTTTTTCATTATATATTATATATTGTATATTATTATTAGCACTAGTACTTAGGTCAACAACAAGTGATTATGTAAAGGGCAACTGTTAATCAACTTGTTTTTACATTTACTTTTATCTGTTCTTCTATTTCTTATTGTTAAATATTATATCTATATTTATAACTTGTACGACTTAAATAGGAAACAAACGGAAGGGAGAGCGGTCAAAACATCGCTTTTGTAATGTTTGGATGTAACTAGTGTAATGGTCATATCTCCTTGAGATATAGTATTGACCATGGCACGTGGAATACAAATTATTGCTTACTGTTGTGTTGGGTAACTTTTAATTAATGTGTAATACTTAGTTAGCATTTAAGCATTATATTATTGTACTCAATTTTGTTTAAATGACATTGTTAATACTTGTTTTCCACAAGTATTAAGATATGCTTAGCTTGCATTTTTTGTACTACAAAACCCCAAAGGAACAGCGAGTATTCATTCAATTGTTTTGTCTTGCTTCACCCGAGCACTTACTGTTTGTGTAAAAGTTATATATTAATTACATTGAATCAAACCCACCTTGGCAGGTCTTATTGTTTTACTAAAGTCTAAATTAGTTAATTACTACAGTTCTAACACTGTCCAAGATAGTATTTGTATTGGACTCTTTAGTTCATTATATATTTGGTGTCAGGAAAAAGTTTTACGGCTTGAATTTTTTTTTGAACGTCAAAAAAAAATATTCGTTAGGAAAAGTCAAGGACTTTTCAGCAGCCGTGCCACACTGTAAGTATCCAGGATCGTCCAGGAGCTTACACTGCCCATCCAAAAAGACCATTTTGAGGTTCTTTTTTTTTCTACCTATCAAACTTCATTCAAGTTCCGGTACACAGCGTTGTCCAGCCGAGCCGTCCAGCCAAGCAGCCAATCCGCCCAGCCAAGCAGCCCAGCCACACAGCCAAGCTGTCCGCCAAAAACCAGAGTGTCAAGTCGTGTATAACCAGCCAAAAAAATTTTGTCGAACGCTTAATTATTGTAAGTCATTGGATTTATATAGCTTATGTCCGATAGTGATTGTTGGAAGGTAGTTGAATACGACCCAGACCAGTTGGTGATTAGGTTAAAAAATATACTAGGAACCAAGACCAAAATGGCTAACGATGCTTTACTAACTTTAAATTCAGTCATTAAAATGGTACCACATTTTTCTGGGGGGTCGGAATCAGAATTAACATGTTTTGAATCTAGATGTAAATTTATCATAGATAATATAGACCCGATATATAAATTAAAACTTATTGAGGTTATTAAAACTCAATTATCAGGTAGAGCTTTCGAAGTTATTAGATACCGTGATGTTAAAACACTCAATGATCTTCTTAAAATTTTGGCGCTACTCATTCCATCACATTCTTACAAGCGCAACTCAGTTCATTAAGGCAAGGATATAAAGAAAACGCGCAAACTTATTTCTCTCGAGTCGAGGAAACATATCAAAAATTAATACAAGCATCTACTATAGATAAAACGAACATAGAAAGAAACGCAATAGCAGAAACAATAAAATCTCATGCGCTTTCAGTTTTTATAAATGGCATAAATTCAAATTTAAGAATTATTTTAAAAGCGCGTAATCCTACAACTCTGGAAGGGGCCATCTCCATTGCTGTAGAAAAAGAAAAAAGTGTTGAGCCGCGCAATTTTTACAATAACGGAGCAAATAAATATAAAAATAACAATAATAAGTATAAAAAAAATTCTAAAGATAATGATAGGGATAAAAAGAATATCCGCTGCTATCGATGCAACCGTGAAGGTCACGTCCAAGGAGAATGCAGGACAAAAGAAGACAACTTACCAAAATTTACTAACCCAGCGTATAATAGGAGTATAAATATTAAACGAGAAAATAAAGATAACATTAAAACGTATGCTTATTGTAGGAAGCCTAACCACGAGATTAAATTCTGCAGGAAACGCATTTTTAACGAAAAAAAAAGAAAAATGATAATTCGAACGATAATGGTGACGAAGGCACCTCGGGCTCAAACCGATCAGTACAGGAAATTAAAAATAACGTGCGAGTAGTTACAGAAATAATAGACGAACATATAATATGTAAATCTAATTCTTTTATTAATGCATCAGCTAAATTTTTGATAGATAGTGGCGCGCAAATGAACATTATTAAAATAGACTCGCTAAAAGACGTATGTGATAAATCCTTTTACGACCTAAAACGTAGTCTAACAACCGCACCGTTACTTCGATATCCAGATTGGGAAAAAGAATTTTTTCTAAGTTGTGATGCAAGCCAATTTGCCATCGGTTGCGTGTTAGCACAGGAAAAAACACAAGGCGATTACTTACCGATAGCATTCGCTTCGCGTACACTAAATAAGTCCGAACAAAATTACAGCGTGATACATCGCGAATTATTATCTATAATCTGGGCTGTTAGCAATTTTAAACCCTACCTATACGGCAGGAAATTCACCATTATAACAGAGCACAAGCCTCTTACCTGGCTTTTTGGAATTAAAGACCCAACCTCTCAGTTAGTTCGCTGGAGGCTTTCACTGTCGGAATACGATTATAAAATAATTTATAAGCCAGGCACACAAAACTGTGTAGCAGACGGGTTATCGAGAATAATGACCATCAGTAACACAGCAAAAACGAACGAGCATTTCGTCGACTTTGTACACGCTGAGCAGAATACCGTTATCTACAATAAAAATATTATAGACAGTGAAACTCCCATATTAAGCATACCAATTACCGAACACGTAGCGTTACCGATCGCCCGTTATCTTATAATTACAAACCAAATATTAAGGCAATTTTTATCAACAAATAATATTAATATTCCGACCGCGTTCAAAGATCACTCAAACATAGAAAAAATTCTACAAAATAATCGTTATATTATTTTTATCGGTTTCAAAGACGTTTACACGATGAATTAATTTTTTTAGTTTTAAACGAGCTAATGCAATTTTGCAAAGGTAAATCGACATTGGACCATATTTTTACACTGAGACAGATAATGGCTAAGTTTTATGAATTTGATAAAGAACTGCACCTTATATTTATAGACTATAAGCAAGCTTATGATAGCATTGATAGGGACAAACTATGGGAAGCACTGAAAGTACTAGGCATTCCTAAAAAGTACGTAAGTCTTATAAAAGGATGTAACAATGGAACTGTGTGCGAATTCGCTTCCTGCAAGAAATGTCTGAAACCTTTGAGGTAAAATCAGGCCTCAGACAAGGTGATGCTCTATCACCCATCTTGTTTAATCTAGCATTAGAAAAAGCAATTAGAGAAGTATGGGACGGTCGAAAAATGGAAATATGTGGGGAACGAGTAATATTGGCATACGCAGATGACATTGTAGTAATGGGAGAAACTAGAGATGAAGTCATAAATACTGCGTCCAAACTCTTGAAAGCAAGTAAAACCATAGGGCTGTGTGTAAATGAGGAAAAGACGAAATACTTAATGGTAACAAGAAGAAGTCCAAACATAGACCACATAACAGTAGATGACTATAGTTTCAAGAAAGTAGAGGTATTTAAGTACCTAGGTGTAAACATAAATAGCAACAACGACATGCATGAAGAAATCAATGATCGGATAGCATGCGGCAATCGATGCTACTATAGCATAAGGAGACTCCTTAAATCAAAACTACTGTCACATAACTCAAAGACACTACTGTATCATAGCTATCTACGACCAATAATCACATACGCGAGTGAAACATGGTCACTGACCAAAGGAGACAGCAGACGACTAATGACCTTCGAAATAAAAGTACTGAGAAATTTATACGGCCCGAAATTCAATGCAGAAACACAAACTTACGAAAGAAGGAAAAATCAAGAACTACAGGAGTTATATAACAGGCCAAATATTATTTCATATATAAAAAGCAAACGACTAGAATGGTTCGGCCATGTTTGGAGAGCGGATGGACAAGTAATAAAAGAAGTCTTAGTTAACAAAATAAATAAAAAACGTCCATTAGGAAGACCAAGGACCCGATGGGTGGATGTTATAGCTCAAGATATCAAAAACATAGAAGAAGAGTCATCTTTTGACGACGCATACGATAGAGAGAAATGGAGAGGTTTTGTGATGGCAACGATGGCACTTAATGGGCCGATAAGCTGAGGAAGAAGAAGAAGAATGCAATTTTGTGTACAAAACAATATAAAAACGTTTCACACATTATCGATCGACGGCCTAACATCGGCCACTACACACACAAGTATAAGGTCAATGATACGTTTCATATTCAAACCGACCGAGATAACCGTTTTTATTCATTCAGACTATTTTTTTTCTACGGACAATAAAATAAAATAAATTTCGGAATATCATTTGAGTCCAATTGGGGGCACGCGAGAATTTCGCGGACATTAAATCGTTTACAATTAATTTACACATGGAAAAACATGAAATCAGACATAAAAGAATTTATAACAAAATGTGAAGTTTGTCAAAAAACAAAAAAATTATTAAATGGGAAACAAAAGATGCTAATTACAACTACATCTTCTACTGCATTTCAAAGAATTTCTTTAGACATAGTGGGGCCCATGAATAAAACAGCCATGGGAAATTCTCACATTTTATCCATGCAGGATGACAAAATTCGCCCTTGCGGTAGCCTTGGCAGAGACCGACGCTGCAACAGTAGCTAATGCTTTTGTTGAATGTTTTGTCTGTACTTTCGGTATCCCAAACTCAATTCTGACAGACATGGGGTCTAACTTCATGTCGGATGTTTTCAAAAGAACTTGCAAACTTTTAGGGGTTGACAAGCTGAATACCACGGCTTACTGCCCTGCTAGTAACTGTCAATTGGAACGTAGCCACCGTACTCTAAAAAATTATTTACGTAGTTATGTCGACAAAGATAACTCAAATTTGGACAAATTACTTTACTTCGCGAAATATTGGTATAATTCTTTTATTCATTCTTCTTCGGGGTACGCCCCATTCGAATTAGCTTTTGGGAAAAAGCCAGTAATACCGTCAACTTTTTATAGAAACCCAGATCCACAATATTGTTACGACGATTTTGTCACGGATCTGAAACGTAAGATGCTAGAGTCGCATAAAATCGCGTATCATAACATTATTATATCAAAAAATAAGAATAAGTTAAATTACGACAAAACAGCGCGCGAACAATCGATAGAGATAGGAGATAAAGTTCTAATGAAAAATCATAAGAAAAAACATTCATTAGAGGACAAATGGCTAGGTCCTTTCCCAGTTTTAGAAGTACATAGTAATCATAATATCACAATCAAAATGGGTAGACGTGAGAAAAGAATTCATTTAAATAATGTTAAGAAATTTTACGACTAAATGTCGATAAATCTCTGAAAAAAAAAATATATACAGGATGATCCAACTAATGTAAGACATTCATTTTCTCGGAAAATATAAATATTTTGAGAATTTTTTTTTCTAAACTTTTAGGTATATATTTTACTACATTTTTCAATATTTAGAATCTTTTTATCTTCAATCCTTATACGTTATAGAAGTACGAAACTCGTTTTTTCAAATAGAAACATATGTTTTTAATTCTATAAGTATGTAGACAATTTTTTTTTTTTAATGTTAGCGTTTGAATTTTCAATTTTCAACTATCTGTTCGTTTTCTGTGACTTAGTAAAGATTTGAAATTAAAATCAATATTTGTTCGGTTTTTGAGCAGTAGCACTTTTATTTGCCAGTAAATAATGGACCCCATCAATAATACTGTCACTGATAATGAGACATAAATAACTCTAGCTCCAATTTTTTTTATTATTATATGGACAATCGATTCTTAATCTACCTGTTTGGAAACAAATATACCTTACATAACCGTCATCCGTTCACATGTATTATCAGTAGACTGCGATGTGGACGATTTTGCCTTAAACCACTTTTTCGGTATGATTATAATATAGCGTTAATATTATTATCGCAGTATCATTGTAATATGATAAGAGTAAAACTTAAGTTGTCAAACGACAAATAACGTGACTCGTGATTTGTGAACAGTTTATTTTATATACAAAGTAGAAACTAGTATTGTGTTTTAAAATGTCTCATTGTGGTTAGTGACATATATTTTACAATTTATTTTGAAACTATAATGAATGTAATGATTTTATAAATATAATTTAGTTCTCATTAGTAATAGTGAAATTTGTATTGAAGACTTGGAAAACTCAACATAACAACCAAGTTATACAATATACCTACTGATTTATTTAATACTATACGTAATATAATATTATTAGGTATTTATTTGGTCAATTAACAGTTGTTCATTATAGTTTAACTGGAATAAATGTTGATGACTAGCCGCAGGAAAGCTGTAAGTACAATATATTAAAATTTTAATTTGTATTTTTTAGCAGAACATTTTTTAAAAAGATTACTGGAAAGATAATGATGTGTTGAAACCTTAATGTACAATTTGTCACTGATTACAATAGTCAGTATTGGTTTATCAAGCTACATATCAATATGCCATTCATTGATATTTTAGTTACTAGTTAGGTATGTTTCAAATATCAATATGCACTAGAGTCTAGATGTGCAATATTTTAGTACTGAAAAACTGTATATTGTGAATAATAGATATTACACTATTACTATTAGTAAATTGTTATTTTGTACATTTTTAGTTGTGTCAACGTCTTCATTTTGAAGTCATCTTTTGTAGATATAACTGAAAAATGTACAAAATAAAAATAATATTGTTTTAGATTAGGCATTTTATAGGAATTTGGTGATATAAGTTAATAATTATTAAATTATTTTTTTTAGATAAAGAAAATATTGCTTTCTACTTGGAACCTTTGAAGAATAAAATATTAGTATTTAACACAGCCATACTCAACCAGCAGCCCACTAATTATTTTTATGTGGCCCAAAAAAAACTCATATTATAAATATTTAAAGGCTATAAAAAAAATATGTATTAATATAAAATATAACAAAACAATTATATTTTCAAGATGTGTAACATACGCGATTGCAATAAGGATGTTAAATTTTAACATTATAATTATTTGTCTCGAATAATAACATGTATAAGTATTTTTATTATTACCATTTAATGTTAAAAATATTAGTTTCTTTTAGTCAAGTCACTCTATAATTATAATTGACTATTTATTTTTTTATGTGGGTTAACAAATGAAAAAGTTTGAATTTATGTTATGTGGTAGCTTTTGTTTTCTAGTTTCTTATATGAATGAAATCATCTTAAAAAAAAAATGTAGCAATATTTGTTTTTATCAATGAAGCAAATGTATTCATATTTTTATTTGTGGTAGATCTAATGTCAGATTTTATTTAATTTAAAATTTTGTAATCTAACCCATATTTTGCATTTCTAATGCATAACGGATATTTGATTATGAAATATAAAATTAATTAAACTTGGTGTTTGACTATCATCCATACATTTTGTACCAATTATTTTCTTCAAAATATTAATGATTGACAAATAAATGCATATAGGTTATAACATGTTAACAATAAATCAAACTTTTTCATTTGTTATTTAATCAAGTCAGTCAATGTACATAAATAAAATAAAGTAGTTGTATTGATTTGAACTGTTGTTCACTTGTGCTCTTTTAATTATTATTAAACTAATTTAAATATTTTTTTTATCAATATTCATTTTTCTGTAGAATATACTTTTAGTAATAATTACAATTTTAAATATAATGTTTAAATATATACAAGGTGTCCTACAAATGAAATATATTTTATTATTATTATTACGCTATAGTGTAATCGGTGTTCGATACTGATAAACCTACTTCCCATAACATGTCAAATTTTTGCTTATGAAATCATTATGTTTATTAGTTTTCATCGTACATTGTAAAGCAATATAAAATGTAGTCTCAATTAGGGAATATATAAACACAATTGACACTACTCAAATAGTTAAATGTATTAACAAAACAAAGGGCATAGGAGTATAGGCGATTCCGGGTTCTGAATACACAATGCAAGTCACGTTGCCGGCAGCCGGTTGCACGCACTTTTTTTGGGCTTGATAATATATCATAATCATACCGTGAAAATATGGGTAGCTAAGGTTGGAAAAAATTTCGTCGTAAGTGTTGTCTACTGATAAGATATGTGAACAATTGACCAGACATGTATACGGTATCGCGGTTTCCGACAGTAGGTGAAGAACCGCATCTCCATATATTATAAAAAAAAAGTAAGGAGTATTACTAATATCCGATTATCGGTTTTATCGACGGACGACGGGGCGAGGTCGATAATATTATTTAATAGTATTTAATATGCTACCTGTTTTGAAATCCCAAATAAATATGGATCAAAATTTCAAATCTTTACAACGTAATAAGTAGAAAACCAATTGATGAAAATTAGAAATTCAAACGCTAAAACTCTTTTAAAAATGTTGTCTACAGATTTATGAAATTAAAAACATACGTTCCCATTTAAAAAACCAAATGCGATACTTGTTTTACATATAAGGGTTGAAGATAAAAATATTCTAAATATTGAAAAATGTAGTAAAATATGTACCTAAAAGTTAAGAAAAAAAAAATTCTCAAAATATTTATATTTTCCGAGAAAATGAGTGTCTTACGTTAGTTGGATCACCCTGTATATATATATATACTTTTTCTTATTCTTTTATCAAAAAAAAAAGTTGAAAAAAAAAAATTTTTGCATGACTACTACTTAATAATCAAACACCAAACTGGTTCGGGTTGGCATTTTGTGTTTATTTTTATTAATTCTAATTCAAATTATCATTGCCAGGTCTAGGATTCATTTCGTAATAATAGATTTCGAGTTTGTAATCCTAAATCGAAACGACATAGTCTTGATTAGTGGAGCGATATCTAACTCATTAGACAAATTCAAACTACAAAGACTAACGGGAAATCCAAATATTTTTAAAGAAAATGGAGCTCAGGAACCATTCAACACGGAGGACCACTTGGAAAAGGCGATGACTCGGTTGGAAAGATTTTTTTTTGTCAATAAAATACAGGATGTTTTTACAGAACTGTACGACAGTCTCTTTTTAGCAGATAATAACTTAAATTCAGACTTTCTGAAATCATATATTAATTTTAATTTGGGTACCTCGATCATAACTACTTGGAACGGGTCAATAAAAAAAAAAAATATTAGACCATTTGGACATCCAAAACATAGTCCTAAACGTTAGAGCGTACGATGTCTTTAATGATGGGATGTTTATTTGATCATTAACAAATTAAGAAGCAAAAGAGAATTATGCCGATTTTGCATAGGAAGACATCAAAGGGACGGTAGGGTCTTAAGTCTACTAGAAACACACAATATAATTTGTGAAAACACTCACCGATTCACACAGGCAAACGATCCGACAACAAACGTGCTTATTTTAAAATGCATTTTCGATGATGTAATCCGAAGATACTTAGGGAAAATTTATAATATTTTTTACCGTGGCTATAGTTTTAGTTTGTATAACAATAATTGTTATTATTATTATTTTTGTTGTTCGATATGTAGTTGTATAAATTAGTTATATAAATATATAAATTTATTTAAAAAAAAAAAGAATAACATTTGATTTCAGATTATTTTTTACATTGGGAGTTACGACTGCTCAACAAAATTTTCAATTACAAGAACTAAACCAACCGTCAGGGGTGTTCTTTGAAAGTAGAGGGAATATTAAAGTAGTTACTAGTAAATAGGTACTCGCCGCATATTACAATATGGAAACGTACAACACGGGAGTGGAAAACATACAAGCAACTATTAACATTAGTGATAAGTTTTTTAAAAAAATTCTTAGTATAGGCATTAATAATATTACCACTAGTGCGTACTATTCAGAAAGTAAATGTGTTTCCGCCGCCGATTCAATTATAGAATTAGCGAAAGATGCACAACACAAACGGGAGCTTCTTATCGACTCAATAGGTCATCAGATAAGAAACCGTAGGTCAGAGTCGTTCGAAGTACTGGGGCAAATTGCCTACAATCTATTTGGTGTCTGTGATGCATACTGCACACAAAAATATAATACGTATATAAAATCATTAAAAGACCAACAGAAAAATACTTTAAAGTTAATTAATAAACAAACAAAAATTATCGAACTACGAGCTATTCGGATCTAGATTTGTTTAACTGCGAAATATCAAAAACTTTTCTGTTATGCCCTGAAATTCAAACCTTACATCCAACAAATATGAAACCTACATGTGAAGTCCAATTATTCTAAAATACTAGAACTTTCCCATCCAATTGTAATGTTCAATACATAAACATATCATATTCTATTTTCCATAAACTAAAGTATAAAAATCAATGGATTTTTACAACTCCATTTGACACGTTGTTTCTCACGTGTGACAATATTAAAGAATCAATATCTTTTTCAATAGAAGGGGTAGGTATTCTTTCTTTAAATGAGTCCTGTAAGGCATATGGAAAAAATGATATCCTTATTCCTTCCCAAATTTCTAAAGATAACATTTTCACAGATTTTATTCCAAATACTAACATATTTAGCTTAATAAATTCAACATTGTATAAATTTCCAATTACACATGTTACAGAATATGTTAATATCCATAATTTTAACGATATGGCTAATCTCAAAACAGAATTGTTATTACCTAAACATGAACAGTCATATGGTCTGTTTTTGTCTGTTCTTACTATATTACTAATTATTAATATATTAATTTTTATTGTATTCATTGTCATAAAAATTGTAAGTACAAGAGAGGCCGTGCGTTCAGTTGAAGGACATACTGGTTGTAATTTCAACATAAACAATGAAACTGTTAATGTAAACAATGAAAATATGAGTGTACTTAATGAAAGTATTAGTGTAAATAATATTAATAATGAGCCTCAAAATGTTCGGAACGAACATCTCAACAGTAATGTAGCAATACCATACCATAATTCTAACACGCCTCGTGCTACATTTCATATTCCAAACCGTTTTTACTCGGTTTATCCACGTTTATAAAATATAACCATTATATTTCTTATTATATTCATATTATATTCACATAATCCTTATATTATATTCTTATTGGTACAAAAAACATCTGTGTACTTCGTCCACATATGTTTTTCATTTTATCGGGGGGATGTAATGGTCAGATCTCCTTGAGATACAATATTGACCATGGCACGTGTAAAACATTATTGCTTACTGTTGATGTGGGTAGCTTTTAATTAAGGTGTAATACTTAGTTAGCATTAAAGCATTTTATTATTGTACTCAATTCTATGTAAATGACGTTGTTAATACTTGTTTACCACAAGTATTAGGATATGCTAACTTGCATTCTTGTACTATAAAACCCCAATGAAACAGCGAGTATGTATTCAATTGCTCTTACTTGTTTTACCCGTGCAAGTACTGTTTATAAAAGTGATATATTAAATTGAATCAAATCTATCTTGGCAGTTTATTTGTTTTACTAAAGTCTAAATAATTTAACTACATTATTTATTATTACTTTATTTTATTAATTTATTTATTTATTTAATTATTACATTTCTTATACTGTTAAGATAGTGTTTGTATTGGACTCTACAGTATATTACAGTACATCAATTAGGTTAATGTTATATGGGTTATTTCCCATGCCTATAGGTACATATAAACAATTCGTTATTTGCTCATATTTCTCATAAATACGATTATATTGCAGTGAACACATCGAAAGAATATTATACGTATTTTACTAAGGATCAAATTAGTGTATGTAAAACTTTATCGGATTATTGTTTATGTTACGCTTATCAACCTTTGCATTCTAAATCTTTTAGCGAACTATGTGAAGCTTCATTATTTTTTAATCCAACTGAAACTCCTATAAATTCTGTGTAAAACTTCTTTAACTTAACTGCAAGTCTTTTTCATAAACTACAGTTCAGTAAAACCTGGATTTATTCGGTACTTAATATAAAGGTTGTAGTAATGTGTAAAGAAGATGAAGAGTCTACTGTGACCATTTTTAAGGAAACAGGGTTATTAACTATAGATGATTCGTATTAGGTTTATACGATCCATAATATATTACAATCGGTTAATCATGTAAAAAATATTATATTCATAGATGTGATAACTAAATAAAAAAATATGTCTTTTCCAAATTTTGCCATGCTAAGTATCTCTTCAGTTCAGTTAATAAAGGTGTCCAAAGTCAATAAATTTCAGGATTTAAATCAAATTACTACTGATTTAGACGTTATAAATTCACGCATTGTTGATAATATAAAACTTACTAAATTACATTTCTCACAATCAGACACTAATATCCTATTATATATTACTCGACTTATTATGTGTGTTTTTATTGTTATAAATATATGTTTTTTTATTAATCATTATTATTCTAACCGAGCACCTCCCGTGCCTGAACCAGATTATATGACACCTGTTGTTCAATTTAATGATTTTGATATAGAATCATATGTTTCAACTAATCATTACTACTCAAGTTTAATATTGTTTAATGGTTATAAATGTACTTTGAATTATTATGTTGTATGATTGTTGTATTTATGTAAACAAATAATTTTATTGTATACTTATTTCTTTACTGTTTAAATAAAATTATATGTTTAAACTTAAGGGAGAAGGTATGTAATAACCGCAAAGTACATTATATATTTGTTATCTTATTATTTTTTTCATTATATATTATATATTGTATATTATTATTAGCACTAGTACTTAGGTCAACAACAAGTGATTATGTAAAGGGCAACTGTTAATCAACTTGTTTTTACATTTACTTTTATCTGTTCTTCTATTTCTTATTGTTAAATATTATATCTATATTTATAACTTGTACGACTTAAATAGGAAACAAACGGAAGGGAGAGCGGTCAAAACATCGCTTTTGTAATGTTTGGATGTAACTAGTGTAATGGTCATATCTCCTTGAGATATAGTATTGACCATGGCACGTGGAATACAAATTATTGCTTACTGTTGTGTTGGGTAACTTTTAATTAATGTGTAATACTTAGTTAGCATTTAAGCATTATATTATTGTACTCAATTTTGTTTAAATGACATTGTTAATACTTGTTTTCCACAAGTATTAAGATATGCTTAGCTTGCATTTTTTGTACTACAAAACCCCAAAGGAACAGCGAGTATTCATTCAATTGTTTTGTCTTGCTTCACCCGAGCACTTACTGTTTGTGTAAAAGTTATATATTAATTACATTGAATCAAACCCACCTTGGCAGGTCTTATTGTTTTACTAAAGTCTAAATTAGTTAATTACTACAGTTCTAACACTGTCCAAGATAGTATTTGTATTGGACTCTTTAGTTCATTATATATTTGGTGTCAGGAAAAAGTTTTACGGCTTGAATTTTTTTTGAACGTCAAAAAAAAATATTCGTTAGGAAAAGTCAAGGACTTTTCAGCAGCCGTGCCACACTGTAAGTATCCAGGATCGTCCAGGAGCTTACACTGCCCATCCAAAAGACCATTTTGAGGCTCTATTTCAACCTAACAAACTTCGTCATTCAAGTTCTGGTACACAGCGTTGTCATGCCGAGCTGTCTAGCCAAGCAGCCAAGCCGCTCAGCCAAGCAGCCCAGCCACACAGCCAAGCTGTCCGACAACAATCAGAGTGTCAAGTCGTGTATAACGTTAAACATAACAATAAAATTAATTTTATTTAATTCAAGTGTTCTATCTTTTATTATTGCTCAAAGTATATTCTAACTACTTAGTCACGTTACTGCAGTATGCTAGACTTGACTACGGATGATAATAGTGAAGCAGACAATGATAGGAACATCGTCGAAATAGATAAACAAAAAATAATGATTATGTGTTATTATAGTTGCTAATTAAGGTTATGTGCTAGGCTAACGCATTAGTACGCCCTTCGGCACACAGTCTATAATACATATATATATTATTTAGCATATAGTAGTATAATTTTAATTTTTCGAACTATGATTTCCATTTCCTCACTACCGCCCTCGCTGACGACAACAATCAAATACAAGTCATCGCCAAGACCAAAGAAAAGTACACATCGCTGTCCAAGTTTCTACGGGTGGACGATGAAAACGAAACTAGTCGCACAATCGTCATGCGGTTCATCGATTCGTATCGGTCAAAACAATAAAAAAACAAAAGCAGTAGGTATTTTGGTCTACAATAATGCTGTCTGCATAGGTTTCTGCCCTCATCGCTGGACGTAGCCGCGCGGTCGCTGACCGACGTCCAGCTGGTGAACACGAGAGCACGGTTTCCGGATGGACATAGCTCGACGCGGCAACCACGTGTTACGTGTGTGGAGAACCGCTGACGCCGGCCGTCAAGGTGCGGGACCATTGCCACCTGAGCGGACGGTACAGAGGTCCGGCTCACAGCGCGTGCAACTTGAAACTTCGGGTGCCGAGCTACGTTCCGATCGTGCTGCATAACTTTTCGAATTATGATTCCCATTTCCTCACTACCGCCCTCGCTGGTGACAACAATCAAATACAAGTCATCGCCAAAGACCAAAGAAAAGTACATATCGCTGTCAAAGTTTCTGCGGGTAGACGATGAAAACGGAACGAGTCGCACAATCGTCATGCGGTTCATCGATTCGTATCGGTCAAAACAATAAAAAAACAAAAGCAGTAGGTATTTTGGTCTACAATAATGCTATGTCTGTATAGGTTTCTGCCCTCATCGCTGGACGTAGCCGCGCGGTAGCTGACCGGCGTCCAGCTTGACGATGAAAATTTCCGGCTGATGAAAATGAAGGGGTATTTTCCGTACGAATACGTGACGAGCGCAGAGGTGCTTGAGGAACCGTCACTACCTCCACCCGACGCCTTCCGGAGCGAGTTGACGTTGTCAACCATCACGGATGTGCAATACCGTCACGCGCAGACCGTGTGGACAACGTTCAACTGTCAAACACTAGGCCAGTATAGTGACGTATACATGTGCGGTGACGTGTACTTACTGGCTGATGTGTTTGAAACGTTCCGTAAGTTTATCGTCAAGCACTACCGCCTCGACCCAGCAGCGTATCTTACAACCTCCTCGATAGCCTGGGATTCGATGAAGCTGATGACTGGGGTCAAAATAGAGCTAATGACGACCAGGTGCAATATGTCATGAAGGACAATGCTAGAACAATCTCCTCTTTGCTCATGCGGAGCTAAGGCGGATTCGAAGGCGGAGTGGGTAAATTGCACGAAGCCGGGACGAAAGCAATAAACTAGATATCGAGCCTGGAGATGCCAATATAATGAATTCTCTTGTTATTATCATATTTAAATTTTAAATGTTTAAATGCTTACATGTTTTACTTGTGTTATGTTATTTATTTATGTATTTCTTTATTGTTATTATTATTATTATCTTTATCATTAGTATTAATTTTATTACCTTTATGTTAATTCAAATCAGCCGAAAGTCATATGCAAAATAAATAAATGAACAAGAAATTGTCCTGGTATCAGGAACAATTTCCCGATTATTGGATAAATATAAAATTTAAAAACTCAGCGGAACTCCTTTATTATTAAAAAGTTTTTCTATCTCCGAGTATAACACAAATTCTCAATTAGATAGGTTAAGACGGCATGCAAGTAGACAAGTACCAACACAAAAATTATATAATTTTCTTGAGCAACTTAACGAAAGTTTAAATTGTCCATTCAATACACTTACATCTGATTTTTTGGAATCGTATCTTCACAGTAACCGTGAACAAACTATTATTATTTTATGGGGAGGAAGCCAAGATTATAAAATTCTTCACATGTTAGGAATTACTCAATATATTACTCTAAATTACAGGCCTATAATGTACACAATAATCATAGATTTTTGTTTTACCGCCAGTGGTCAAGTTATTGATAGGCTCTCTCCCCTTTGTGCCGCTCATCGTGGTCTCTCGCCGTATAACCGCTGGCACTCGATGTACAACTCACCGTACCACCGCTGTTCGTCACTGATACCGTACACGCGTTTACTGTACTTTAAGTTCATTTTTGGAACTTGGCGCCACCATACGCTTCTTAAAAAGTCAATAATAACTCTCGTTATTTTACGCTCTGCCAAATTGGTATCACTATTTTCGCGGTGTTCATACACCTCCTGGGTCATCCACGTTGATCACCAGTCGCTTCCGTACCGAGACTACCGCCTTCATCGTCATCATCATCGTCCCTGCTTCAGTCAACATCTCCATCGCATGTCACAGGTCTCTGGAACAATGACTTTGTCATTGTCATCAGACTTTTTATACATATTATTCTGTATAGATCAATAAAAAAAAACTAATGACCGAAATATTATACCAGGGGGTCTATTCTTGAAACCATTCGAAAATTATTCGTATACGACTGATTCGTATACGAAATGTTCGTATGCGAATGTCAAGAATACCATTTAAAGCATAGTTTTATGACTATTCGTACACGAATAATTTTCTACTGCGGTCACTCAAAACTCGAATAACATTCTATTACGGGTCCAATTCGTATACATTGCAACTACTGGGGTATAGGCAGTAGAATCTATGATTCGCATACGAATAACGATTACTTATACGAGTACTTTAATCCATAACAACAATAAAAATAATTTAATCTATATTATTTATAGTACTACATAAAATATATATTTAGAGTATAAATGAAATTTACTATGCTATATTATTATTATAGATTAACATAAATGTTTAGTATCAATATGACGTGAAATACTTATATTTAATAATGACAAATTATTATCTTTAAAATGATAATAATTATAAAAATCAAACAATCGTTTCACGTTATGATAAAAAAAACTCAATTCATCGTTATATTACTTACATATCTAATATTATGTTTATATTTGTTACATATTTATTAGTTATTAAATATGGTATCAAAACATATTTAATAGAATATTTAGTCCGCGGGCATTGAAGTACGACAAAAAATAATAATTGGATGCAACAAATGCATGTTTAGGGTTAATGGTATTACATTGGATTTTATTATACCTATGTATATTGTATAACTTTCTATTATACCGACGTGACACATATATTGTCCGCCGTAATGATCACATAATTTTCGTATTTTATGCAATATTGTTTACAATAGAAAGATTTCATAAAAATTATTTATCTAGTCTCTCTAGTTAATCCATAAGATATATTATTGTACATATAATACTATTTGCGGTGTTTGTACTTTGTTAACTACGGTGTCATAATTTATGAGAATGTACTATAGTCAAAAACTTTAACTTAATATTAAAAGTCTAAATTACCAACAGTTGTCAATTTGTATTGTATAGTCAACAGTGTCGACTGTGTAATGTGTTTTACTGAATTTACCGTAAATTATTTTAAATAATGTGTCACCTCTATTGTTGACTACGTTTGTCCATTTATCGTATAGTGATTACTGCCGGTGTTTGAACATTTCGGCAAGATTATTACTAAAGACCGAAAACCCACGAGATAAGTAAGGTCTGCCTTGCCTAATTATAGGTTTTAAAAAAGCTAAGTATTGTCATTACTGCATAACTTTTTTTAAAATGGATAATGATAATGATTTAATAATGCAATTATTTGATATCGAAGAGTTGGAACAAAGAGAACTTGACGGAGAAGTAACTAGGCGAACTTATGAGCCTATTGATCCTTTTGAATGTAAGTACACAGATTTAATATTTTATGTTACTATTAAAATAGTTATTATATTACTAAAATAAAATATGTCTATATAATATATTATATTATATATTTTAACAATTTGCTGTCATTACTACATACCCATAATTATTAGCATGCAAGACTGTTTGGAGAAGAATAAAAAATACAAATTAATTCGAAAATTTCTAATCTATAAATACTAATATTTAGTAAGTACAACTTTCTAAGTTAGTTCTTCCTACCAATAATTTTCATAATAGTAATAAAGTCTTAGATAATTATAATTTTGTATTATTATTATATATTGTACTTAATTATCAATTAAAAAATATTTTCAATACAATATAATGAACATAAATCAGAACCAACCAACCAAATAAATGATTTATTAAAACTTAAAAATTACTTTAGTGTACTATAGAATGTTGATAAAGTGCATTTTGTACTAAATACCAGCTACTAAATATATAGACTATATTTTATAAAGTATACAATTAACTAAATTTAATTTTACTATTTAAAGTAATCATAAATATTTAGAAATAATATAAATAGTAAATTAATTGTATATTTAAATATTTGACAAGATTTCAGACTAGATAATATAATAATTCAGGTAATATAACGTAATTCGTATACGAATGCGTAGTAGAATAGAAAGAGTAATAGAAAACGCAATTTCAAGAATACAGTTTTAAAAAACCAGTAGAAAGTCACATTTCGTATACGAAATGGTAGTAGAAAATTTTCAAAAATAGACCCCCAGCAGCATCCCTGCTGTAATTGCAATCAAGTATAAGCATAACATGTAACATTATTTTACAATACAATAATTGTTAATTTTAATATATTCCTACTAGCTTTCAATATTCCAAAAGTTGGGTAAACCACCAATTTGCATAAGTGCTAAATTTTACAGCATTTTTTGTAAGGAATCTAAGAAGCATATCACGTAACATTTTGTATAAAATTACTAATAATTTGCTCCGTAATACTTAGTTTTTTTTTGAAGAAGAAGAAGAAGTAAAATTTTTAATTGTGTCTTTAGCACAACAAAATTAATTTCAAATTTCGCAAGACAGTTTCTTTAAAACAAAAGGTACATAATCTATTTTCCTTGACCATTTGAAAATTTGTATAGCAACGTAGTTTTGTTTACTCTTTTCATACACAATGGTGTTAACAGATATCCAATTAAACTCAGCGTGGGTGTATTTGATACGAACTCTTTGTGGAAATACAATAACATTGTGAATCCTCAACGATTGAAAAATGTATTTGGCGGAGGGTTGGCTGAGTTTTGTCAGTCACCTCCGTCAATGAGGCCCGTCATGGTTGACGATTCTCCTATGTCCGAAGCGGCTCCATCTAGTAACAATGAGACCTCGAAGTTGGTGGCCGTCGACGAAAGTTGTAACTGTGCAATGGATCCGCTTAGATATAGGTGTTGGACTTTGAGAATGTCGGACAAGTGTAGCGAAACGCCTGTACCGTGCATAAAAGTGATGGACGGTGTGAAGAAAACTCTGGCAACGTTGTTTGCCATGACAGCCACTATCAAACCGAGATCTAGAAGGTGTAATAAGCCTTGCGAGTGTTGTTGACCAAAAAGTTGCTGTCCATTTGTTTTTGTACCTATCGACAATACATTTTTCTATCATAAAAAAAAATGTATTATTCTTTATTTTATTTTACTGATTTAAGGATTTGAAGTTTCAAAAAATTAAAAATTTAAGGAAATCCAAATTTCATGATATAATTACTAGGTAGACTTGTTGTAACTAAATAATTGATACTTAATGTTCCCTGGTCATACTTTATGGGCGATTCTCTGAAACCAAGAAAATTTCAGTCCGCAAACTTTTACTTGGCTTGTGTTTTGATTTTTAGGAATCTTGTTTACTCTCTATGTAAAATAGTTCCTTATCGACGTTTTTTTAACAAAACTATGACACTGGACCTATGCCCTGTCTATTAAAAACAAATTTAAATTGGTCGAATTTTCAGTCCCTCACCATATGTCCTACACCCTGATTTCGCGTTTTTAACATGTCGTAGATGTTTGTCCTTAATTGTCAAAAAACAAAACCTGTCATTATTCAGTTAAGTAGGTACTATAGTTTTCAAAACGTATTATGGTTTTTCAAATACTTTAATAATTTTCCCCATCGTACCCTATAAATTATGTGTCCCACAGTTTTTAGTTCAGGACCTCATATTTGTTTAAAAGTGGCACTAATTTAAAATTTTCATTTACAATTGCGTTTTTGAGAGTTAGCAACAATGCTAAAATACTATCATTAGTGTAACATTGACTGCATTTGGCTTATCTCATTTTTTTAATGCTTATTAAATAATGTGATAATTAGAAAACAGTCCGGCAAATTCATTATTCAGGCCTTCACAGAGCTGTAGTTTTTAACTGTAAGAATCTTTTCTTGTTTTGTTTTCTTCATAATTACTTTATGGTCGATAAGTGTTCCGGAAATATGGCTTTTCTGCAACCAGTAGTTGATATTTTTAGGTGCAATTTTCTGTCCATCATCATTTTTTTTTTCAAAGGGCGAAAATGAGGTCATGAATTATTTTATGAGTGACTGAACTTTTACAATTAATTTTTTAAATGACCATGGCCCAATTTCAGTGTAAGCACATTTAAAGCCTGTTTTTGAATTTATAATGACCAACGTTGTGAAAGTAGAAGTAGTTAATTTTCTATCAGATAGTCCTTATTTCTTATTTTTTCTGATGTCTCATTTGCTTCCCCATATGATGCAAGGCACAAAATCAGACATGTGGAATTACTCTGCTCCTGTCCACAGAAAAGACGCACCCGACGGCCTAGGCTTAAAATAATTAATCAACATGACATCCAAGAAATCTAATCAGATTCTAGTGCTTCACTAGGCTTTCAATGAAACAATGAACGTTTATCAAGTGGTTATTCTTGCTTCATCTCCCGGGGTGTTCAAAATGAATTCTCTAAGCTGTTTCAACTGTCTTAACAGCAACAAATACCAGCTTGGCTTGCATAAAACTTAAAAACTTTCTCGAGTGTTTATATTACAATTTTTTTCTTAAATCTGATTGAACATTTTTAGTTAATTATTTAAAATATATTAATTTAATATAATAATATATTAGTTAACATAGTTTATAACTATATTAGTATACAGTTTCTTAGCAGGAGGTTCATTAAAAATTAATTTGCTTATTACTTGAAATAGTATCTCTTTTAGTGCCTAGTGTAAACACTCGGCACCATAATACATTTTTTATTGAGCATCAATCAAAGAATTATGTAATAAATAGCCCTATATGTAGAATGTTAACTATATGTAATAAATTGTCTAATTTTGATTTTTTCTTTGATAAAATTAAGCTTCAAATTTAATGTGATTGATATATGTGTTAGTTAATAAGGTTGTTAAATATTTATTGTGTAATGTTAAAGTTGTTTAATGTTATTACTGTATTACATTTGTACTCATTGCTCCCTGCGGGGCGTTACTTTATTAAATAAATAAATAAATATATTTAAGGAATCAAAAGACTGATATTACTTTATAATGTCTTAAGTGGTATGCTAAAGTAATTTTCAAAGTGATAACTTACCATATGTTAATAATAGTATTATGTTGTTAATTAAAAAAAAAATCGTTCGTTTATCTGAATATTTTCTCCATACCTTCACACTGCCGTACAGTCCCTCATGGTGGCTTCTTTAATTCAAATTGTCTGCTAAATTAGGAATTTCTATGAAGAACTTTTAAGGGTCATAATTGTGAATCATATGTTTAATGCCTGATAATGCTTAAATTGCTGAAATATTCGCGGAGGATCCACTACAAAATGTTTCATCACTTCCATGTTCCCAATAAAATTGGAATGAAGCCTCAAATGAAGAAAGGTGTATTTGGAAAAACCTTGGCTTTAAAAACCCTCAATTAACTAGTGCCACATAGTGAAATTTCAGTTTAGAGCTGAGACATCAGACCTGACAAGGTAAGAAAAACAACGAATGGAGGACGGAAAAAACTTAATCGATACATGGTTGCCAGTGGAGAGGTCACAGTTTATATCCCAGCATGTGCTGTATTTTACAATAATTAATGAAAAAGTGGTGCAGGTTGTCACCAACTCGGCTTCGGCAAGCAACTAAATTAAACGATTTATCAATACTTAGCATTAAGTCGTGAAATAAAATGAGTTTAGTTTAGACATGTCTTCATTACATGCTCGTATAAGGTCTTGTATTTAAAGTCTAGAGATCTTCGACAGAAACCAAACCCTTGAAGGCTGCAGAAAAAACCTAACCTCTCATTGGTTAACGCTAGCATTGATTACATTTTTTATTATACCTACGGCTAAATATAACAGTTGTTCTTAATCATGATAGTTGTGAATCACGTAGACAACGGCGAGGTGTATAGCAACACGTGAATGTTGATGTACAATAGTTTGCAAAACTATTATACTAAAAATAGTTACTTTATATCGTCGATTGTATTGAAATTCAGTACCAAAAAAAAAAAATGTTCAATATTTTTAAAAAGTCTCATTCGACCGTACGCATTCTCAATAACTCCGTAATTGGTCGCTACAAGTTTTCCGATAAATGTAATGATAAAAGTGAAAATTGGTTAAGAATCGCGTTCCCGGATGTAGTGGAAGAGGCAATCAATCGTCAAGTTTCAGTAGAATATAAAGCGGGCATGGTATACCGATCTATGGTAAATGACACTCTAAGGATACTATAAATATAAATTAGACAAGAACAAACGTGATACTTATATAATGCAAATAAAAACATAACGTTACATATGAGATAAAACCTAACTTAACTTAACCTTTAGTAATATTTATAGATATAACACTAGAGACTATATACGAAATAAAAACATATAGATAAACGGATAAGCTTCTTAGCCAAAATAATTTTGATATTATAATAGCTAAAAAAAGTTGATGATCTAGGACCCTGAAAAATAATTACTTTAAAAAAAAATGAACATTTATATGTTAATTTAAGTTAACATTATTTAATTATTGAAGAACTAAAAAAATACAAAAAAAAAATGTTATTAGAATGTGGAAAATGAGATGAGTTATACAATTTGATTTTCAGGCTATGTTCAACAGCTTGGGGCTAGTAGTGATTCTTATTACTTTTAGTCATAATAATTTGTACGACCTATGACATTACCGACTCCACTTAGTCACCATTTTTACTAAAAATTCTAGGGACTAAATTTTCATTGCAAAAGTATAATCATTCTATTATACACTTATATTTTACATAACTGATCATATTGTGTAATGCTTATACTTTCCAGGCAAATTACTTCAATAGGCACGATGTAGCTTTAACGGGATTTCACAACCGTTTCCTGAGACATTATCGCGAAGAATTTAACCACGCCGATGGTCTGTTGGAGTTCTTACAAAAAAGAGGTGGTAAACCCGAGCTATTCGATGTGGAAAAACCGCCAAACGATTGGGACGGCGTTGAACACATTGTAAAATCGGCGTTGGAGCTAGAAAAAAATAACTACGATGTAAATGAGAATATGATCATTAATATACGATTAAAAAAAATAATAATAATACCTAATGTTATTCGTAGGCACTCTACAAGATAAACGAATTGGCTCAAGAACACAAAGACGCGTCAACCAGTGAATTCATAGAGTCTGTTTACTTGACAGAACAAGTGGAGGATCAAAAAGACTTGGCCGATTTACTTACCAAAGTGCGGTACGCGATTGAGTCGAAAACAATACATTTGCTTGACTATAACGTTGGCAAAATCGAAGCGAAAGAGTTTAAAAAATAAATTGTTTACCTAGTAAAAATTATACAATATTTTGAAAAGTAAACAATGTTTTTGTTTTTGTCGAACAATTGCGGTGGTGATTTGTTTTTAACTAACACTGATAAAACCTGGAAGTTTATGCTCAAGTAAAGAGCAAGCACATGTCGTTTCGGTTGATATTAGAATAATACTCGAAATAAGCATGCACTTATATATGCGCTGAAAATGTCTTTCTATTTTATGTAATAATAGAATCTATGTAATGGGTTGGCTCTGGAACCACTTACCCGATTGACATGGAGTTTTTTATATTTATAGGACATATCGCGTCGTAGAGTTGGTTTAACCGTAGTTTAAAGTCATACAACTTTAAAAAAGTACAATAACTAGCTATTCGGATGGCATTCGAACTTAGACGTCATACATGCCGAAGAACTGCTCTCTCCAGTTTACTTGATTAACTACAAATAAGCATTTTCGCATCTTTTTAACTATAAACACACCCCACTGTTGTCATAATAATGATGTTGCAATTGTATTTATTTACCTGGACAAAGCCGGGTACACGGGGCAAGGGCAGCTAGTTTATCTATATATGAACTAAAAAAACAAATTATAGATATAAATATAATAAAATATAATAAGTGTCTTATCTAGCTATTTTTTAATTAATTCAGTAACGACATACAAATGCATAAACTTAACAAACGCATTATGAAAACATTTTTGTTTTTTTATATACTTTACCTCCGACTATTTCACTAAACCCTACTAAACATTCCCTATGTCTAAAGACAGTGAAAATTATAAATATTTTATAGTAAGACGTATTAAGGTGGCGGTGTTTCTGTTTTTTTTTAACGGAAGTTTATTTACGAGCACATCCAACTACGGATTTTGTTGACTATGGTTACCATACAGATTCGGTAGATCAAGTTTAGCGTTCTAATAATTTTGATATTGGAATTGTCTGCAGGGATTTTAACCTGCCTAATGTAAAGTGGGCTAATAGTGTTTCTGATTTGGAGTACAATGGATCTATTACTGATAAGGTTCGGTTAATTGGTGATCAGTGTGTTTTGCTTAACTTTGGTCAAATTAATAATACAGCTAACAGAAACGATTCTTTTCTCGATCTTGTTTTTTTGAAGTAGTGAGTCAGTTTATGTTGATCAATCTTTTGGCCCTTTTGTACCATGCCACTAGTATAAACTAGCATTTTCTATATCTTTCTATAACTTCAGCTGTTCCTATGTTTAATCTTCAACATAAGTTTCGCGATTTTAATAATGCGAACTATGAAGGAATTATCGGGAGATTAATTATTTAATGGTTTTAAGTTATAATTGTAGGCAAGTAATTTTTAATAATACCCCATCTCACAAATTTTAAATATTTATTAATCATTTAATAATTTGTTGTATTTTATTATATTCCAGGTAAAAATGTACTGACAAATCGTTCTGAATAAATACATACTTAATAAAACTAGCTAAGAATATTGGAGTTTAGGAAATTCGTGTAAGCACATAATTGTTTTATCAGCTTGTATTCAAAATGTTTCATTTCAACGCAGAAAAATGATAGCTGAAAACAGATTCCATGTGCCAAATAGGTACATAATATTAATTATATTCAATACTATCCATATTTTATAGCATCAATTATTGCTCAAAGAGCAATTGTGTGGTAGCGGAACCCGACCTTGTAATGTTCAAAATGGTCTATACCGTACCATATTGATTGTATGTCTCTCGCTGGCCCAAATGACGATGTTTTTAAAAAGCGAATTGTTTCATGGATATGTACTATTTGCGAGTGTACCAGACTAGGAACTAGAAAATCTCTGTCAACTCAATCAATTTCCGCCAATTATACATCTTTTGATTCCGATTACGTTTTTAAATTAATAACATACTTTTGGTATTAAATAAAATTTTAAAAAAATCGGTTAATAAATCTTCATTTTCGGAATTTAATAAATTATAAATTTAATAATTTAATATAAAATGTATGTTTATCTGACTATGACTTTATCGTTTTATGTGAAACTTGGTAATCAAAGCCTTAATTATTATTATAACTGAATGTCATGTCATTTATTGACCATTGAAATACATAATTATAGATTTCGAGGTAATGCCGCTAAATAAACAAGAAATTGTCCTGGTATCAGGAACCATTTCCCGATTATTGGATAAATATAAAATTTAAAAACTCAGCGGAACTAGATAGGTTAAGACGGCATGCAAGTAGACAAGTACCAACACAAAAATTATATAATTTTCTTGAGCAACTTGACGAAAGTTTAAATTGTCCATTCAATAAACTTACATCTAATTTTTTGCAATCATATCTTCACAGTAACCGTGAACTATAATTATTTTATGGGGAGGAAGCCAAGATTATAAAATTTTTCAAATGTTAGGAATAACTCAATATATTACTCTAAATTTACAGGCCTATGATATACACAATGATCATAGATTTTATTTAAGACTACTCGATATAACAGATAAAATAAAACAAATTTGTAAGACTTATATCATATAGTCTCACATCAATAATGGTCGGTTACTTAATTTATCAGAAAAACATGTTTTACTATGTGACACTCGTCATGAAGATGTCACTAAACCACATGATCCAATTACAGATCTTATTTTTACAAAATGTATGTTTAATTTTCTAATAAGACGCTTAAACGACAAAGAATTAGAAAGACGCATTTCCATTAACTATTAATTGTTGTACTTTCTGTTATCTGATTTCTTGTAAATTCCAGGCATCTCTTTTTCTCTGGAAACAACAGTTATGTCATTACACATATTCAACGACACGGCCCTACCTGAGTCATCGGAAGTCTTTTTCGAAAATCGAGGACCTATAAAAATTCAAACAACTCACTGGAACTTAATAACTTATGTAAATTTGTCTAGTTTTAATCATAATTTTAGCGAACACATTGTTAAGACGTGTCAGCTATTTCCAAACGCAAGTCACACTTTATACAATCGCTGTATGACTATTGCTGATTCTATGAATACTACTAGTTCCCAAATCCAACGTGAAAGCGATGTCATTTATCGTTCGATAGGGAAACACAGACACACACGATCTATCTTAACGAATTCTTTAACTACATTAGCTACTGTCCTTTTTTTTTTTGGTTAATTTAATTCAAAATGTGTGTCTAATCAAGATTATTATATTAATGTTTTGCGCGAAGAAAATGTTAAACAACGTACATTTATTAAACAACAAACAAAAATTATCCAATCCGTTCAACAATTACACTCTAATTTTACACAATTAATCACAGAGATCAATTAATAATAATAGTAAATTAGCTGATGCCTGATATAATGTTCATTTTTGATATTTTAAATGGTTTCGTTATCTACCCTGAGATCTTAGCTTCAATTAATTTCCGTATTCCTTATAAACATACTCGTAATACAGATTTATTTATTATCCAGTTTTATAAAACACTGGTATATACTCATTCCTCCCTAAAGCTCTTATTTTATCCAATACTATTTCTACAACACTTGACTTTTTTAATATGTCAGCCTTTCAAAATTAACGCTTTAACTTTAATTAATAATTTATATATTTCATTAATCTCGAATATATTAATAAGTAATTAATTTATATAACGTTTTAAATTATAGTTATCTAATCTATATTATCATCATTATATATTTTTATTTTTTATTAATGTTATGTTAATTTATTTATTTGTTATATTTAAGGTAACCTTGTAATTTTTCAATAGTTTTCCGTTGAATTTATAATAAATAAATAATCCAAAAATTGACGAAAATGACATCTGAAAATGAGCTTCTGCCATCACGCCACAGATATGCATTACACAGACACAGAAAAATAAATAAATAACCAATTTGATAATTTATTACTGGCTTGTATTCAACTATACTATGTAGTTTGCGTTTATAGCAACAACGAGTAATTTAATAAGATTTATTTCATAATTCTAACTGTCAACTTTCGAAATTTCGAAGAATATAATTTTGTATATCCTCGTATAGCAATGGCTACGGACTATGCAGCAGATTTTACCGAGATGGTGGAAGTGGCCAAAACGATGATTCCGCTTTTACGTGACATGGATGGTAATACATTATTTTAAACTAACACAAGAAAATCTTGATATTATATATATATATAATCAAATACTAGCTAGATTTTTTTTTTCTGAATTGTTTAATTTTCAGTTGACTTAATTTTTAGCTTCGATGCTGAGACGAGAAGGTATTATTTTTACAATGATGTGTTTTTTTAGTGTCTAGTCCCACGATATCTTCTTAATCGATTCTTCGTGTAGCAACTTTATAGAATAGAAATCGTACCTGAAAGATACTTTATTAGGGCCAAGAATTTTTAAAAGTTAATTTTTTCCCTACCAAAATTAATAAAAAATACTTACTTTAAAAAATGTACAACAAAATTACATATTCTTAAACTTAAAATCACGGCATTCTATTGCTTTTTTGAAAATAGTCCAGTTATTTTTAATATTCTTTAGACATAGTACCACCGATAAACGTTGACAAACCATAAAATCATAAACCTTTTTCCCTAAAAGCATGAAAACTTTTTCTTAGTTTTAGTTCCGAAGTTTGCCCAAAAAAAATTCTAGTGTGGGACAACATTTTTTAAACATCTGTAAACAGTGTTTATTTTATTAAGGGAAAATTTGGCAAACAATAAACATACAGGTCTGAGTGCATGGTTACTTCCTAAGTAACCATATGCAAAAGACCTCACTGTATTGGCTTTTTTTGATTTTGGGTCCAACAGAACGCGCAATATGCGAAAAGTGGATATCAAGAGCCAAATCATTGCAGGGTAGAGACCTGAACGTACTGAAACACCGAAATAATTTTATGAAGTATTTTTTAGAACTCATGAAACAGGCAATCGCCGATTCTGGTGAAACGCCAGCATGTTGTTCGTGGGGTGTGAGTTTTAAAATTTTAAATTAAAAAATATTATGTAATTATTATAAGTAAACGTTTTCACGCAGAAACCGGAACCAGGTGTGTTCGACAAACAGCCGCCACCGCCTAAGCCGTTGCCTTATCAGTGCCATTGGACTCCGGATAAAAGGACATACGTGGCCATCCAGCCTTTGCCTAACCGCGGTGCCATGGTGTACATGGCTGTAGCCGAGAAACCGGAATTGGGCTGGGAGTTTCCAAATGAAAAATTATGATTTTATTAAGGAAATAATCATAACAAATAACGTTGAGTTTTAATTATATAACACGAAACTGGAAGAAAACATTTTAAATAAAACCGCCAATGCAATATATAACCCGAGTCCTTATTCAAAAGTCGAATTAATAAATTGTCTCGTTTGTATAATAATATATGCATTGGTAGTATATAGAATATCTGAATAATACAAAATCACACAATACGTGTGCCGTAAAAAATATAATACGATTGTTCGCGTCGATAACGCTCAAACAGCAGTCAGGCAATGATAGTGAATGCCGTGTGGCATTATACGACTCGCGTTAGATAATCAGGGTTGCCAGATTGTGTGGTTTCTCGCCAATTGGGCTATTTTTAGTTTCTAAATGGGTGGTTGTGGGCTAGATACCAATAATAACTACCTACGTTTAAAAATGCATTAAATTTTCAAAAAAAATTATTTTCTTAAACAAGTTGTGGTTGACATTGCCAATGCGTTTCTGCTAGTAGCCCTCAACTCTTTATTTTGTATTGAGCTGATCACACTAGCGGATCATCGGTTGCGGTTGATTGTCATTTAAATTATTTATTTATTTATATTTTAAAATGTATTTGTTTTAATTTGTAATTATTATTTATAATTATTTAAATTTTAAAATTGACATGATAAATTATAAATAACTATGTCATATTCTACCGAAAAATTAATTATTGAAATCCAAAACTACCCTTTTCTATGGGACATGAGTTCCAAAGACTACAGCGATAGGGACTTGAAACATACATGTTGGATGAAGGTAGCTAGCGGAGGAAGTTTATTCTTCAAAATGGAATGATTTTGAAACGAGCAAAAAAGAAGAAAAAGGCATGACTTACATTAATATACATGTATGATACCAGATACCTACATATTAAATATATATCAATAAAATTAGATATTATGTAGATTGTAGGTAATATGTTTTATAAATAAGTATGTTAGCATTCAAAATAAATGCAATAATCACAAAGTACATATTATTATTTCATCATGTATTTAAGATATATTATATAACATGTTATAGTCTTATTAGTGTAAAGACAGTAGACTAACATCGTGTATAATTTCTCATTTAATCTTTATCTGTCATTGTATTATCTGGTTACCATTGTATTTCTATGTATATTTATTGTACCGCATAAATATGTAATGAGAACAAGGAAAAAGGGTCAGTGTTGTCCGAGCGATGTTGTTCTATAGGCAGTATATCGTTTAACGTATTAAAATTTCCATTTTAGTCAGTCATTTAATTAAAGTGTTTTATATATTTATTATACATCCTCAAGTAAAGGTCTAACAGCTTAGATTCACGTTACTACATAAATAAGTAACTTTTATACATCTTAATTTATTCACACAATAGTTTTAACATAACAAAATAATAAATATTATGTCAAGACAATTAATTTAAAAGGTAATATTTAGGAAAATCATTTAATATAAAAATAATGACATTGCCTTCAAAATCAAAACACTAGCGGAGGGATAAATTTAAAATTTTTAAAAATAATTATCCTGTTAAAATTGTTGAAAAAAAAAATATAATCTTATGATTTTATTTTATTTTTTTTTTTTGACGTCACAATAACAAAATAGAAAATCTTACGTGACAAATCGTGACGAAGAACTAACATTTGCTTTGGAATTTGAACATTTATTCGATATTGTTAACGAGGAAACGATAGAGAAAATAGACCAACAATGCCAAGAATTTTTGAAAAACCAAAGTCTAAATACACGTTTGAGATTTATCAGTGATATAGAGAAATATTTTAAAGGAGTAGATGAAGAAAAGAAAAAAAGAAGAACTGATGGCTCAGACGTTAATGAAAAGCCAAATCGGACTTAATTTATAATTGGGTAAGATATAATTTTATAGTATTTAAAATAATTGTATAAATAAAATTACGCATGTAATAGCTATAATTTCATTCAATTATAATTATTTTATTTAATCAACCAATGAAACTAAAATTAAAATGTTCACATTTTTACTAAATTTATATATTCGTAATTCTACCATAGTCATTCATACCGTCTATTTTCACTGTCATCAGCCTACTTATAGCTGTTAACAAATAACATGCACAGAACCTTATCGTATTTGTAATTTTTTTTCATAGTTTGTCTTAAGGAATAGATAATATGATCAATTGTTGGTCTTCGTTTTATTAAACCACTTTTGTTTTTCCATACAGTTGCATTCGTGTAATGTGTAATCCTTTTCAATAAGAGCGTTGAGATTATTGTATAGTATGTATTGACCAAGAAAATACCTTTGTAGTTTTTTAGGTTTAAATGTCTCTCTTTTTAAATAACTGGCATATTATTGATTTGTTACAGTATGCCGGTATTGTTTCTTTTTTTCAAATCGTTTTTTAGATTTCACTTCTAATTTCTCCTCTACCATTTTTTAAAAGCTCTGCAGCTATTTTGTATTCCCCTGGTGACTTGTTGTTTTTCAGTTAATATACAATGTTATTAATTTCCCGTTATGTGGGTTTGTAAATATACAACTTCACCGTGGTATGTTGCATATATGTTTCACTGGGTACATCAGTCGATGGCTCATTATTAAATAGGGTAAATTCTTCCACTGCCTACTGATTCTTCCGTTGTCACCAAATCAATCACTTGATGGGTTTTTTAACATCATAGTATGTGATTTACATTGTGGTCTGTGATGGCACTTGCGCTGTTGCTAACCAATTTTTTGGGTTAATTTTTATTCTTTTCAATGAAATTTTCTAGTATTTTTTTCCCCCTTCTTTTTAATATTTTTGTATAGCTCTATATTTAAGCAATTGGGGGTGTTTCATCTTTTTCTTTCGTGTAGTTTCTTTTTTTTATCGCTTCCTTGCATCCGCCGTTAAACCAATTCTCTTTTTTATAATTCAAAGTAATTTTTAGCGCTATCGACGACTGCGGTTTTTATTTTGTTCCATATCCGTTCAACATATCCTTCATTTATGTCCCTGTTATTTTTTTGTAGTTTTTTATGTGTTTTATAAATGCATTCTTCCAAAATTCTGAAAAATTCGACGGATTCTGATTATTTTTCTATCGACTATTTACAAGATAATACGGGGTTGCAGTACGAAGTGTTGGGCGACAAAAGTTATTCTAAGTTTCCGGCATTTCAACGCTTATACTAATTTAATAACGTTTGAGATTCAGGCCCATGAATTCAAATGAATGTTACGTGATTTCATCAAAATCAACAGGTCTTACGTTGATTACGACTCGCATAAACATCTTAAAATCGCCTTCGACACATTGTCTTCAGATATGTGGGATTTAAGTCGTTTGGGTGGTCACAGAAGACTGAAAAAACATCTCGAAACAAAATCAGTCAAACTTTGGGTCCCAGCGTTCAAGATATCTCGAATTTATAATTATATAATTAAATTTAATCAAAAAACATGTTTTATCTGTAAATAACTATTTACTAATGGCCTAAGATGCCGATGTAATTTTAAGATCAATAAAAAAAATTTAAAAAAAGAAGACTGAAAAAATCAGTTGATACGATTTGACGGATTTTGGACAACTGGAGTGGCCGATGCCGACGATGTTTGTAGGTATGGTAGTTTTATCGACCATATCGAAAACAATGAAGAAGATATTGCTAAGATAACGCAGAATCCAAGATGGACAGAAGTGTCCATCGTAAGAAGTTTAATATCAAATTTTAATAATTCTATTAACACTAATAAGGACACTGTACATAATAATGTGAATATTTTACAAAGTACTCTAAACGACCTGCAAAATAAAATTTCGGGTCTTAAAAATGTGGACAAATTAGTTGAAGTTATAGAGAGTAGCTTATTTATACTACAAAATAGTATAAACAAGTAAACAAATGCTATTATTTTGTCTCACAACAACCAGTCGCATCTAATAGTTATTAGACCCGAGTACAATGTTTTATTATTAATGATAGGTTAATATTTGAAATTAAATTACCCTTATGCAATATCGAAAATTACACTATGTACCATGTTTTACCAATATATATCCCTTTCAATAATAACAATCAATTAGCGCATCTAATTCAGTATAATAAATATTTAATTACCGATTTAAAAGTAGTTAGTATGCAGAAACTAGTGATTTGAAAAGTGTTTGTAAATTAACAAACAATTTTTTTATTTGCGAAACAGATAGTATAATAGACAGAATAAACCGAACTGTGAAATTGATCTACTAAATAATAATTTTAAAATACTTGTTATATGTACATCACAGAATTTATACCAGAGACGTGGTATATATCTTATTTTAATAACCACTGATATTTTGTTTGTAGTCAGCCTACATTATTAACAATAATTTGCAAAAAATATAGTTTTAATAAAACACTTATTATAGACAATTCTGGCAAGTTGTGGTTAGATAAAAACTGCATGACCTCTATACCAAATAGTAGTTTAAAACCAGTAAGTTTGTATACCTCTGATTACAAATCTCTACCTATAGCAATTTCCCTGCTAAAAGATAAATGTTGTTCTAAAATCAAAAACAAAACAATTCCTAAGCCCATTAATTTACAAGATCTAAAAATATAAAAATAAATCAACACTCTTTACATAAATTAAATTTAAAGTTAGACGAGGAAGAAAAATTAGCTTCAAAGTTGTATGATAATACATAGAAATATTTAATTGATAATGCATCAGATTTTTCTTTTCGCGACTATTTTTTTTTATACTAATAATCATTGTTTTAATACATATTATAGTATACTATAAGTATTGTGCAAATAAAAAGCCAATTTAAAATGTTCATACTTCAGGATTAGAATTAGATAGATGCGATCCTTTGGATAATAATCCCTTTAAATTATGCACCTGACAATTTTATGAAAGAAAAATAATGTTATACACCTTACCTTGAAACTAATTATACATTTTTTATATATTTATATATCAATACATATTATTATGCACCTATAAATGTAAAAAAATTTTTTTTTTTTGAAAATTCGTCGAAACAAAATAGAAAATCTTTTGTTTCTGGTCAAATACAAAATGTTAAGCTTCTAATTATGCGTGACTCTATAAGAACAGTTATTTAAAAAAAAAGTCAAGGATTCCATAGGACCCCTAATGACAAAAAAGTAGGGAAACCCCTAAGCAAGTTCTCGATAGGAGATTGGGTGTACTACCGCAGTCACCCACTCTCAAACGCAGCAAAAGGATTTCACGCGGGGTTTGCGTCTAAGTGGATAGGACCAGTGAGACTGGGAAGTTCTCTGGGGAAAGGTGTTTTCTTTACGGAAACTAAGCCGGTCATAAAAGTTCACTGCTCCGCACTAAAACCCGCTTACGTGGCCAATTACCCTACGCTGATTTCAGATGTCACAACCCCCAGCGAAACGGGCACGAGAGGAAGGCGGCCGAAGCGGCAAGCGTTTTCACCCTCCAGCCACAACCATCAAGTCCGTGGTCCACCAGATGGAGGGGTGGATCAAGGGTCACCAGGACGCCATCGCGGGTCTGCAGGTGGCCATCCGCCGGATGAAAGGGACCGACCAAAAAGGGAGCGAGGAGGGGTCACTTCCGAACCCCCCGAGGAAGTCGGTTGTCGATACGTCTACTCAGACGTATCTACCACCGGTGATAACCTTGGAGTGGGCGAAGAAGGCGACCCTTTCCGAGATCCGAGACGAGCCGGTGGCTCGCGAGCTACACCATCGGGGATGGCTAATGGGCACCCGGACGAAAGAGAGGTCACGACCAGGAAAATCTGGAGTGACCTCCCGGTAAGGACAGGTAAGTCTGCTTTTAGGCCTAGCGAGGTAAGCACAACAACCGGTACTTCCGGAATGCCCCCCTTAGTACGTCTAAAAGCAGAAACACCCCAAGGTAAGGTACAGGTAGGTCGAAAACCGGCGCCAAGAGCGCTGGGACGGCCTAGCCAAGGTCAGGTAGGGACGAGAGGAAGGATGGGAGTCGATACAGGTAAGGCCGTCCGTACCCACTCGGCCCCACCCCCGGAAAATAATTACTTCCGGAGGCCCCACTAATCAACAAGGCCGTTAACTGCCCCCGGGACCAGTACAGCTCCAATAATTGTGACCCGGAACGCGTACCATGCGCAACTGGAACGTGAGGAGGAACGGCGACTGCGTTACTGCAAGCCGCGGAACGTCCCGTTCACAGCGGCGACAACGGGGGAGACGATCGACCTCACACTCGATGTCTCCGACGAACCGGAAACGAGGGACGTGGCGATGGAGGTGGACCCCGACGACACTCTCCAACTAGCCGTCGCACACTGGGGCAAAAAGCCTCCAAAACTGGTAAAATATAAATTTGAATTTAAACTACGAAAAAATTAGCAGTATGTACCTTATTACATTATTTTTGTTTGTACGATAACACGGTCAAATAGGTCACGCTATTTTAGTAACATGGTTAATTTATTGCTCGCCACCAAAATATGATAGTATGGCACTTTTTCCCGCTCCTTCACTAGGGCAAATATCGACGAGTCACCTCGATAAAAAAAATGTTTTATATGTTATTAATATTATTCCATTTTGTTTCTATTTTGAGATATTATCTAAATAATACATTTTTAAACTATGAAACCTTCGACGTGACGTATGTAATATATTCATTAGCCATTTTTGTTTGAAATGATTTACAATTTATATTTTATAGAATGATTCTATAAACATTTAAAAGTTTTTAGTTATGTTCCGAGATGAATCGCGTGCCGAATGTTTGTTTTTTCTATTAAGTATGAGTTACAAGAGTAAAAAAAACTTTACACATTTTGCTACTTTCTGCTACTTTGTTAGATATGTCCACATTTTGTCTAAATTAGCATAATACAATCTTGACTAAGGGGTTTCTTAGCTTACGCATACATCTCGCCATATGTTTCTATTTATATTTACTAAATAATATCTCTAATAAATAGTTTAAATAAAGAATAAAATAATAATTGAAAAATGAAATAAACAAAAATTTTATTAGTTTAAAAATAGTTCCGCATTTTTTTTAATTATATTTTTTGCCAATTTTGGCGGCCTCTTGCCCCACTGTGCGTCAGGAAGTTGGACCTCATCGACGACATCCTAGGGGCCCAAAACTATGACTTGCCGGATGTGGAGTTCCCTCGGGACGTCTGTCACACGCCGCTGACATCACCCGAGCCCGTTCAACGCTAGCCGTCTCAGTAAGCTGCCTTGGGGATACTTAATGGGCCATTGGGGGGGGGGGAATGAAACGATCGGGTATTGCCATCACCACGGTCTGGACAATTACCCGGACCGCGATGACAATAACCGGCCGGGTCGTGCTTCCCTAATTGCCCATTAAGCAAAACCGTTACAATTATATTTTGCCGTGACTCTGATAATCCGACGGTGTTACTACTTATTATCAGTTAGACCGCGTACGGCGTGTTGTTATATATTAATAAACAGTATATTTGAACTCTGGTGATTATTTATTAATTTAATTAAATTAATACCTATACAAATATTGTCTACGGTCACGACACTTCTTTCGACGGACATTACACTGTTTTCGCTGTCCGCGATAGACATTTTTAAGGTTTTTGTATAAAAAACGGTCCTCGGATGACAATACACTACTACTATTAGAGTAAAATAGTAGTTTTCTTCGATAAATCGGTCTTAGAGTAGTTCTAGGGCTTTATTCATATTAAATAGATGTCTCGCTGTTTATGTTGTCTATATGCCAACAACATAACATGGCGGTAAATTGTTACCTAGACACAGTGTTTGCATTCCGACAACATCTGACGTTGTTATGCAATCGTACATCATTTTTGTAGGGCGGTAGAATTTCCCAAAGCCAACACTCGATTATATTTTACCACTAGAACTTATACGGGATGAAATGAAATGAAACTTGATGTTCGTTGCCGTAGATCTATCACATAATCATCGTCGTCACCGTCGGTTTGTTGGTCGGTTTATGTCCTGAACAGTGATTGATATGAATGTTATATTTATTACATCCGCGATAATAATATGTTGGACGATGGCGGTCAACGTGACCTTTGAGTTAGTATCAAATGTATCTATACACCCGACTTTATGTATTACGTTCTAAGTCTTAAAATATGTTTGTTTCATTATCTGGTCTATGACTGAAAGCTGTTGTTGTTGACGTCTATTTTTGAAAATCACACTAGATACTCACCTAGGTTTTCCATAGGTCCAACATTATCTTATAGATTACTTTATAAGCTGACTTAAAAGGCCTTATTCTGTCGTTATTTCGTTTTTGGTATTATTGTAACTGCTTATAAATATGAATTTTCAGGACTCATGATCACCCATCACTACGAAATAAGAGGATGACCGACAACACCGAGATAAACGTTGAAAAATACCCGTATATAGTTTGCGTGTCTGCGTCGAAAACAGTTATGGACTTTCCCGAAATAACGTACTTTGGAGGTGTGTTGGTTCATGAACGATTCGCAGTGGTCTTAGGATCTATGTTGGATGATGTATTGCCGGAGGACATTAGGGTGAACGCCGATCTGTCTATAAATTTCATAAGCTTCATAAATAGGATATATGTTTTTCTGGAAAGTCCTCCCCTTACTATCCGGGCAATAGTATTTAGTAGGTTGACTTTGGCAAAATCACATATAGCGTGTTATAAATAATAGGCACGTAGGCGGCTATAACCTCTAATCCAATTTATATCGTGCAATTTTTTTATAAAACCTATTTTAATTTGCTAATAATTAAAGAATACAAACTAATATATAAGCTAGTAATTATGTCCCTATCTCCCAATAAAGCGGCAATATTTTGTTTTGGCAAATTTCTTTTCTTTCTCAAAATTGCTTAACTAGCTTTACGGGGAAAAATCGTTTATATCTGCAATTCTTGTGGTAGTACATACAAACAATCAACTGAGACAGCATCCTTCTTATTTCTTATATGTTTCCGGGTGAATTGCAATATTCACCCGAAAACTTTGTTTTCGCTTAGAAACTGGAACACTTTTTCATTATTTCTTCTTCTTTTTTCTTATTTTAAGCTGCTATTAATGCGGTTCTGGATAACAATTAATGTTATTTCAGGAAAATAGCCACAGGGGTATATTCTTTAACCGCCATCTGATACTCTTTTTGGGTGTAACCAGAGCGAGCACCTTAGATGACTATCAGAAGATAGCGGAGGAATGTTGAATCATGCGATTTATTTATAAAGAATTAAATATATAAAATCAATAAATAAAACAATGATTGGCTGACGGGTTTATTTACTCCAGTAAACACGCGATTTATATAAATCACAATATTTTGCACACTTTTGATTGGGTAATGTAAATCAAAATATTTTGCTTGCTAAGTGTTATCTAAACGGTGTAATTGATATTTCGTTTCATTCTCTAAATTGTGTAACTAGCTCCACAAGAAAAATCATCTTTAATGCCTGTGGTAGTTCTTACAATCAACTGTCAGCTGTATGTTGTTTGTTTCTTGTATGTTGCAGGGTAAATAGCAATATATGGTTTCGTTTGAAAACTAAAACGTTTCTTCTACTTTTCTTCTTCTTCTTTCTGTTTCCGGAGTGGTTTACGATACTTGTTATTAATTAGAAACTAAAGTACTAGGCTATTATGCGCTTTTGAATGACAATAAATGTTTTCTTAGGAAAATATCCACCAGGGTAATGTCCCGAGTTATCTATTCAAACAGAAGATTTATATGTATAATAAATAAATAAAACAATGATTTTTTTTTTGTCTTGTAAAGATGGACTTTTGAAATTTATTATACACTAAATTTGTTTTAGACCTATTTTTATTAATTTCATTCTTTCACTTTCATTTTCCAGATATTTTGTAATTTTTCTTCAAATTACAAACCACTATTCTAACACTTTCAACATTCAATGACACTACACTACCACAACTATCGGGGTTATATTTTGAGAATCGTGGACCTAATAAGATACAAAAACAACACACTGGAATTTAATTACATATCTAAATTTATCTATGTAGAATCACAATTTCAACGAACTACATACTTTAGTATTTAATATTTGTAACGAATTGCCAAAAACTAATTTTCCGTTTGAGGATAGATGTACTCATCTATTATATACTATGCATAACATTAACACTCATATCGAAAGACGACAAAGCGATATTTTTTAATCTATTGGATTACAACGAAAAACGAAATCTACGTTAACTACTTCATTAAACAATTATGCTCACATTTTTTTCCGTACATGCAACACAAATTGTGTGTCAAAACAGAATACATATATAGAAACACTTACAAAAGAAAATAAACAACAATTAAAATTAATTAATCATCAAACAAGTATTATACAAACTTGTCGCAAATTATCAGAAAAATAAAACAGGCATCCCACACGTACTATTGTAGGTATTATAAAATGACAAGTAATAGGGATAAATTCTGTGGCATTATTTAATTTATATGTTTCTCAACTACAATCTCTTTTTGAGCAGTACACTTTATAAATTCCGCATGACGTAAATTCTTAATCGTTTTTTTTTTTAGACTTAAGTTCTAAAACATCACTCGATAAAGAGAAAGGCGAAAGGGTTTTTATTGATTTTCATTTAGTTCGTCAACGTTTATTGATAGTGCCTACTGTTGTAGACTGGATAGGTAGGTTAGGTTAGGCAAAATAAAAAATTCATTAATATATAACTTGGTCCCTAAAATCATTATCGAAAAAATTCCTGGATAAAACCACTTAGTTCAACGGGTAAAAAAAAGGTGTGACGTCCTAGAGTAATAGTGCTATGCAAGCACATATTTGTACCTCGACCACCATTGATCTTTTCGGTCAAATCATTAATTTGTCGATTACGTATCACGATAATAAAAACAATTTGACCATTACCACACCGAGTGGTCTGACTTTTTAATTGCTATATTTAATAACCGCTGATAAGAGTGGTGCGATCACTGAAATATTACGGCACACACGCTAATGTTATTTTGAACACTTAGACAACAATCGACACTTTCGTACGCACAAAAATGATTGACTATACAAAAATCCTTAGAAATGGTCGGTGTAAGAAACCCATATAGGGAAGCAATAGTTTAACGGTGTCGACGAGCGTCCATAAGACGTGCCTGACGGAATCTCATCTGTAAACTGTGTAGCGGTTAGGTTAGGTTAACTTGCTTGTTTCTCTGTTTTAGATATACTTACATGCGTGTCCTACCAATTACGATGTCGAAGGCAAAATAGAACACAAAGGTTACAACAAGGCGTTGAACATTAGCACACCAATAGCAACGCTTGATTTAACTAAAACTGAGGAAAGAATGAGAAAACACGAGGCCGCCGTAATCCTAATGAACGCTACATTTGGAAACGTAACCTCTTACGCGTCTGTTCTGCAATCTGCTGAAAATTTAGAAACGTTAATTGACTGTAAATTTATCGGCTTCAGTCCTTTCGGCGGGAACACTACAGATAGCCAAAAGCTGACGATTAAAGCACGACTCAATAACCAAAAGTTGTTTATAAGGAAAGGAAAAGGCTGTAATACTTTGTAAGTTTTTAGTATTACCTTGCATTGGCGCGTACTAACAAAATGTATTGCTAATAAATAATCCACATTCGTGACCAAATTCAAACTGGGAAATGGCATTTCATTCAGTCCAACTAAAAACTATTAATGTATGAGTGTACATTATGTATTTACGCATTCTTTGACCGGCCCACTCTGGTCTTTTGGCTTTAAGACATTTTTGTATATTTGGTCTATTGAAAATGCTTTCGATTTCTTCATTTTTTTTTCCCATAACTCCCTGACTCCTTTTTAAGTGTAGCTCCATACAATCTTAGGATTTTTCTTTCAGATATTTGAAGTTTTAGTTAATCACCTTTCGTTGTTGCCTAGGTCTCACAGATATACCAAACAATAGGGCGTAGATAGCCCATATAAAGCTTTGGTTTAGTTCTCTTGATAGCAACCTTGTTGTCAGAATACTTTTTACTGCGTGATATCCTCTATTTGCCGAACATAGTTTGAGCTTTACTTCATTATGCATGTTATTTCTTTGGTTTATATAAACCCCAAATATTTAAGATATTTGGTTTTTGCATAGGTTGAGGTTAGGATTTTTCCAGCATCGTATAGTATTTTGTAAATTCCCAGTTACTTTCTGCATCAAGTCCTTGTCTTTGTCTACTTTAGCACCTTTACTTGTTTGTTGTCGTCTTATCTTTTAGCTAAAAGTTTAAGCGATAAATTTGCTCCCACCAAATAGTGGTCTAGTCTTTATCCGCACCCCTATATTTTCTCACGTATTCATGATGTTTAACTGTAATGACATGATCAATCTGTGTTTTTGTTCTTCCACCCTGAGCTGACCACATGTTATGTTTGTGTATATATTTTTTTTTTTTTTGAAAATATATTGTATTATTCATATATTGTATTATTATTGTAATATTTTTAATTCTTATACTTGTCTTGTCCTGATAGTATGCTAGAATGACACGTATTATTCACATGGCAGATAATAACAGCGATAATGTAGTATCATATAAATTATAACATTTCAATGTCCAAATTGACGCTATTTATAGCAAAACTCTACAAGCCATTGGTTTTATAAATATTAACTGTTCCGAATTTAAAAGTTTTTAATGTCTTAAGATATTATAATTCTCTCTCGTTAGGTTCATCTTAGAATTTGCATCAGTAATTTGGATTCCTAAAGAAAATAATCTAATTGATAAACTTGAAAAAATCCAACGACGTTTTTTAAGAATATTGACACACAAATTAGGTTGAGTGGATATCTCTCTAGATATTTTAGCTGTAGAATTTGGTTTAGAATCAATGGCCTCTAGAAAGTTATATAACGACATAGTTTTTATTCAAAAATTAATAAACGGTAAATTATGCTGTCCAGAATTCCTAAGCAAAATAAACTTTAAAATTCCAACCTTAATTCAAAAAATAATCGGCGCTTCTTAATACCACAATGCTCCACAAACTTAATTAAATATAGTCCGGAGTATCGCATTTTAAATGCATGTAACAATGTAGTTCATTTGTATTTTTCCTTTGATTCCCAACTTAAATTAAAAAATATTATATTGAATAGTAATTAAGCTTACATGTATTTATTTTATATACATTTTTTGTTTATTCTTTCTATTTGTAAATTTAATACCTAAGTTGTGGCTGTATAATTGTTTGTAAAACTTTAATAAATGTACTCATTACCCCTTTGGGGTGTTGAAACTTTAAATAAATAACGATTCGATTTTATTTTAGAATTTACGATTGGACGGAATTCGTATGCGCCTTCCCCCATGATAACCATACGGTTCTATGCGAACTCGGCGATTACGGCAGCCCACTATTTTGCCCGCTGAATGAAAATAACGATCCGTTGGCCAATCACACGGGGTCAAACGAAAGCGCCCCCATGGCGTTGTTCGGATTTCACGTGTTGGATGATCTTACAAAAAAGAGGTGCACGGAACAAACATATGACCGAGAAAATACGGTCTATTATATCGTAACGTTGTTTCGATACGGTGCTTGGATCAACGAGACAATCGATTACATTCTGAGTACCTTTGAAAAATATAAAAGCACTAATCGGATTAATGCGAGTAACGTGACTAATGTGACTAATGCGACGCTTTCGAATTCCACGGTATCGGACAATCTAACTACCACGGTGTCTTCTTTGTCGACGTCGTTAGCGACCAAAACCACGCGAATCACGACGACAAAATTGCCCGAATACTACGATTTGCAAGATTACGAGCTACTACGGAAGAAGCCCAGCCAGTGTAGGTCAAACCAATACCTGTCCTTCTTCGTGCAAAAAAAATTAGAATTTGCCACCGTCAACGTCAACGGGTGTCTCTGCAGCACAATGTCGTGCTGGCGATTCTCCGCCGCAATAGTCTTGATTCAGCTGACGCGTACTACTTTAACACTTTGATTTATACACATATACAACACAATTGACTGAAATACACTCGCACCACGACCATTAAGCGCAGCCAAATTACAATGATTTTTATCATAACATCAAATTTTAGTAGCTTTTAATAAAGAACAAAAGTTTTTTAGCAGTTTTAATTGTTGATCGATGTTTAGTTTGAACACCTAATGTGGTATTTAACTAAAAAAATATAATGGCAAATAATAACGTTGTTGTTGCATGTTAAATCGCAACCGAAATCGCAATAAAATAGTAACCTAGAAACTGACTACGGCCAAAGTGTAAATTTATTTACCCTATTTTAGGTGTTTATCCTTATTAAAAAAAAAAATTTGACAACAGATTTTTGAGAAAATTGCATATGTTATAGTTCCATTTTAGATATACCTTCGGTCTAATTTTCAGATCTTAATCTCTAAAACTTTGCTTTAAAAAGTAAAATAAAGAAAAAATTCTATCCCTTCTGGGGTAAAGGGCTTATGATATTTTTTTCTTTTGGAAATGTTTATCGATAGTACTATGTTATAAGAACAATTCATATAAATTTGGAACTTTTTCGATTATTTTTAAAAAAGTTATAGAGTATCGTAATTTTAAGTTGAAAAATTTGTAAATTTGTTGGGTGTTTTTCTCGATTTTCATGGGGAAGGGGCGACTTTTTTTTAATTTTTAAAATAAAATACCTGCCAGGTGTGATTTCTGATCTATAGAAATGCTACACGAACAAATCGGTTCAGCGGTTTACGAGATATCGTAGGTCCAGGCACGAAAAAAAAATAAAAAATAAAAATACATCATTGTAAAAACAATACCTTCTCAGCTCCACACCGAAGCTAAAATAGTTTATTAGAATACCTACGTAGTTGAAAACATATTCCTGTTCTAAACTTCTGGCTCTGTTGCTTACGTTTTTTGACATGCAGATGTCTTTTCTATATTCTTGTTTTGCATCATGCTCAAGCCGTCATCGAAGGAATGAGAGGGGATTGACAGGGGATAAGAAGAAATCGAATCAGTAGTCATTGTGTGCGGTGCTACCACTACGGTCGGCAGCACCGCAGGTGACGTCCAGGACGTCAACTTCTCCGGTACGCCCGTTCCATCGACCGACGACCGTCCAGGTGGGAAAGACAGTGCGTTTTGTCGGCAGCGGGACCTCCCAGGGCCAAAGGGACCGCCCCGAAAAAACCGAGAACCCCTTCGGCGAAACGAAAGTCGGCTCTTCGTCTCCGGGCATTCCGCCAGGCAAAGAAGGAGCAGACAGCTCAACCCCAGAAGCCGAGGACGCCATCTACCTCCCAACAGTATCGACTGGTGAAACCGGACCATGGGGACGCCGGGCCATCCAGGGACGTGCACGCAGAGGAACAGCCGACGAACGACCCGATCCACCTCGAGGTCACCCCGGTGGAGGCCGCCGTCGACCCGCCACCCACTGCCTCAGCGGAAGAGGAAACCCCATCGCTGGAGCAGCAGCTCGAGGAGATGGCCGAAATGGACCGGACGAAGACGGACACCGGACCAGAAGACTTCCAGTCCTGTCCTACTAGTCCTATCGACAAGCCACTGTAGGGCGATCCGCCATACCGTAGTCCGCCATCGGTACCTTACAATGGGTCCTGAGGGCGAGTTGATAAGGGACTAATCCTTCTCAGCCCTGTTAGCTACACCACTAACCGACGGATTGACGGCTTTGCGGGGGAGGGTTGACACGGCCCGTGATACATACTACTAATAGGACGCCGCGCACTATTAGTGATATGCCGCGGGCCGCGACACTTTACCGCGATAATCCGTCCGGCAGACAAGAACTGACCGGCTGACCACCACTCTCTACCTAGGGTGCAAAGTCCAGTTTGGACGCCGGCATGGCGCGGTGAATATAATGGGTAGCTAATGACTTCCTGATACGACGCGCGACCGACGACTTACCGTTTTCCCAACGTATTCCGTCCGCCCCCGTATCACCTAGAGTTAATTCGACGCCCTCTTACGACTTCTAGCGACACCCCCACGACTAGCCCGCTAGTTTGATCATTCCGGATCCGTCCGCGTTTTTGTAAATCTTAACATTAAACTTGTTTTATATATTGCGTGGTCGAACAATAAATTGTGTTTACGTCGCAACCCAGTGTTGAAATTATTTACTTAACCCCAACCCGTGAGTTGCGTCCACATACGACCGCGTGAATTGTTATATAAGTTTTTATATTATGTATGCATAACAAGACGAATGGATTTACAGAGTATACTCTTAATCGGTTTTCCACATCTCCATCTGTTCTATGATTTTTGTCAAAAAATTTGTGGCAACTAAAGTTTAGAAAAAACAACTGGTGCACAATTCAATGTTTCTGCTTGAAGAGCAGACAATTTTTTCCCTGATAACTCCTAAAATCACCATAATCTATTACTTCCAAACGAGTGATAGTTCTGTCCAAGGAAAAAATATCCTTGAGTCATAGCTAGCTAATTAGCCTGCATATACGTATATTTTACAGTGGAAATTACAGTTTAAAGTTGGAATGTTAATTTGAAAAGGCTCGAGGGAGAAACCACTGGATAAGTCTGGATAAGTAAAACTTTACTACATACCGTTTGTCTTATCCCTGTGGATAAGGGAGAAAGAATTCTTCCAATGGTCACACACCTGTCGTAAAAGGCGACTTAAGTGACGTTGAGGCCGAACGCTAAGTGGCCTTTCTACAGGACCACTTCACTTGAGACATACCTTCCCCGGCCGGAAGAAGTGCATATCTAATTATGTCTGCTCCATGTATCAAAATATTGTGAATACTGGCAGGCATATAAAACCACGGATAAAAACGTACAAAACATTTGGCAGTTTCCAAGCTGTAAATTTGAAATGCGACTATTTCACGACCATTTGATAACACTGATAGAATAACGCCAAATTGTTGAATTAAATCCAAATTTACAAGAGTAAGTTCTGCTGATTTTTCTGCGTTTTTAAAAAATCGCTTAGCTGTATTTCCATCAAGTAGTCCCATACCTAACCATGTCCTATAAGTATGACGTACGTTTATAGGTTTATTCGCATTTCGTACTATTTACAAATTTATACATACGATATCAACCAAAAATCCCATCTCCGACCAAAACTTATCTTTAACTATTTTTTTCTTCACCCCAAAAAACAATTTATTTTTTTGTGATCTGACCTAAATTTAAGTATTATTATTTAATAATATGAGTTGAAATTCAACCATTTGATACCTGTCAGGTTTTAAAATCTATGATAATATTTAAAATGTGATACGTGTAAAATACAATAAAAAAATCGAATCCATGCATGTAATGTAAAAAGACCAAATTTGAAATTTCCTGGATACGTTTTTATGTTTATAATTTTATTAATATTTTTAATTATTTTTTCAAATAATACAGGAAAGTCTAATTTTACCATGATAGAATGGATCTATACATGGACCGAACTTTTAAAAAAAGAGTCCATATTAGTACCAGAGAGGATAGAACAAGAGGTTGAAGCTAAGTATTATGACCATGAAAAGAAATCAACAATTATAGGGAAGAAAAAAATATTTCGTGAAGAATCGAATGAGTGCCTTGCATTATGTATTATTTTCACAAAAGGTTCTACAAGAAAACAATTTATCTTATTTATTAGATGAAGAAGAATATAAATTGTCGTATATTTTTAGCACATGTATATTCCTACTTTCCCAGAAAAGAATAAATTTAGGAAATGGCCACATACTTGAAACAGAAGACAAAATTTTTCTGTTTTTGTAAAATAACAAGATACAACTGGAACGAAATAGACCCAAAAAATTCAAATGACAAATACCAGAAAATGGTCTAAAAAATAAAAGAATATCTAGACGAAAGAGATTGTGTGTACTCACTTTATGGAATGTCAATGGGAATGCTAAATGTAGCGAGTACAACCTATGGATTGGTAGCTACAGTGGGGCTGAAAAAAATATAACATCCATAAGGAACAGTGACGATTCAATCACTCTTTTTACAACAGAGACAATGGAGAGCTTGTGGAATTTTGTATGAGACATTTATGCCAGATACCGACTAGTAGGAATAAAAAAATCAACCAAAAAAACACGATTTTTTAGATGTTCATTTGGAGAATACACTAGTTGGTACATAGTCAGGGAGTTTAATCCCAACATGGAGTAGAAATATCTACAATAAGGCCTAAAGAAGAATCTCCACACACAGTTTTTCACAGCGCTGCCATAGAGGCAAATGTTTCATTGAGAGAATTCAAAATAAACAACTTTGGTACAGAAATGATGTTAGCCATTAAATTACAAAGAAAACGTATTATTTTCCGTCGTATACTTCATATGTGCTATACGTAATCATACGATATATAATACATTATATGAAAACAAAATTACGAAAATATATTTTGGGCAATGACAGTTAAAGCGTTTAGGGACGACCTGTCGCACTATAAAAATTCGCCAATTTATGAACGAAATGTAAAATACCTGATGTAAATGTAATTCTAGTCTCTATCATCGCAGGAAACAATATTTAAACCTATATATATGTTTGACAATTTACATAATTAAATTAATTTCAGATTTGTGGCAAAATACTACCCTAAATTATTTTTACTTGTTATTTTGTTTTAATTTTTATTGTAAATGTTGTATTATAACTTTTCTTTTTTAATTTAAGTGTTGTAACTACATTGTAAAAGGGTTATACCCGTTAAAATATAAATAAATAAATAAAAAAATCTGATCTTATGATTTGCGACGTAACAAAAAATAATTAGTACCTAATGCAATATACATGTACATTTTTTTAACACAACAACCATGTATTGAATTGTAAACAAAATAAATAATTTAAGTTTTGTAAAATATAATTATAAAATATGCTATGAGCTGTACTTCAAACACCTTGATAAACTAATTGTATAATGATATGCAGTTAAAATATCTAATTAAATAATTTTATAACAAAATATTTTGTTAATTACGATTACTTTGTTTCTTTGTACGAGAAAAAGTACAAAATCGAGAAGAGTGCAGGAGGTGTTGGTGGCGGCAAAAACTCTTGAAGAGTTGTGATGCCAGTGAAGAAGAGCTAACAATATCAACAATATTACACAATTGTTGTATTTTATTAATATAAAATAAAAAAATTGGCTACAAAACTTTCTCTTAAGTTGACACCATTTATATGATTTTCAAAAATTGTACTTTTGACACGTTATATTTTAAAATATGATAAATTCGATAAATATCCCCATACTTTGTTCTGTAAAATATTACCGAATATAATTAATTTATTCAAATAATATAATACATCTTTTAAACTGGCATGTCTAAAGCTAAATATATGTAAAATATACTAATATATTATGATATGATATCTATATTATAGTAACTCGTTACTCCATACAATGATACCTAATCTTCAAAAAACATCATGGTGATTATAATAAGATTGTCCAAATAACGTGTTTTAAATTAATCATGATTATTATTATTTGTATAATTATTCAAATAGGTTAGGATATAAAATTGTATTAGAACAATATTATCCAAGTCCCGTCGGTTAAATATTTGTATTTATTTCAATATACTAAGTCCCGTTTGACTATAGAATAAATAATGTGATGAAATATGGATAAAATACGTTCCGGGTTTTAGATAATACAGACAATGCAGTCTGGGAACTCCGTATTGTATCAACGCAGATAACCATTGCATTGGCTATTAGTTTATAAAATTAGATTAGTGGTACCTAATGCCTAATGGCTTCGGGTAACAAAAGAAATCACATATAAAAATATCAAAATAATAATGTTCATAGTTGATGTTTTTATGCATTACTTTGTAATCTTTCAGATAAAACGTTAGAGGCTACGCAGCTACATAAAGTTATCTCGTCGTTATCTAACTTGTTATTAAACTGTATGAGCTGTATTAGTAGCATCCGACGTTAGTGCGCTATAATGTTATCTAACATTCGACTTCATTGACAACGTGTTTTTTTAATGATTTTTTTACTTCTATTTTATACCTATGTCTCATTGAATTTTATAGTAATTTTATACATATATTTTTTTTTTTGGATTAACTGCTGGAATGTTTTGTCTGCGTTCTATTATTGTAATTATTATGATTTATACAATTGTATCTTTTTAATACTTATATATACTTTGTACTGATTAGTAGGCTGTGTCTTCGTTGCAACCCATAAATTAGTGTAATAAGCTAATTCAGCTTATATATTATTATTGTTATATTATATTATATTGTTATTGTGTTTATTTGTTATTATACATTATATTATGTTATATTTTATTATGTTGCAATAAGCTCTTTCAGTTTAGCACTTTGGTTACACATGTTGAAATAAGGGAAACAGGCATATTCAGTTTTTGGCATTGTTATTTTATGTACACTCTTGTCAGCATTGATATCTTGCAGATATCATGTTTTGGTACTGTATTAACTTTACTATGCATATTTTGTACTGACACATGTTATTGTATTACTTTTGCAATACTATTGTTTTTCACTAAGTATGTATCCATTGACGTCAATTGTTAGTTGTAAGATCCGTATATAAACCACCCAGAATCTCAGTACAAGGGTCAGTTCCAAGTCAAGTCTTCAACAAGTAATATTATTGTTATAAAATAATCGTGTGTTAACCAGTGTAATATTTAAGTGTTTAACTGTACAAATAAAGTTTTTACTTAGTTCATTCATTTCTTTACTTTTATGTGGTAAGCCCTCTGGCTCACTACAATAATGTATAAACGTGAACACTTATGGACTGTTTTATTATAGTTATAATTTTAATACATGTATAACAAATATTTAATTTCGTTTAAATGAACTAATAACAAAATATAAAACTGCGGCCGTAAAAAACTTAACAGTACATAATAGCCGATGTTTCAAACATATAATAAAAGCATTGTATTTTATGCTTCAATATTTTTTTTCAAGTTATGACGGTCATTAAAACCCGTATTTTTAATATATATATTTTTTAAAATTATTCATAGTTTGTATCAGTAGGTTAAATTGTATGTTATTTTATTTCAATTGATAACTATAAGAAAAATACTATAATAATTAATGATAAATCAATTCTATATCCGAGATTAACTGAACACTGTTGGTTATATTTGAAATTAAAATTTGTTCCATTCTTTAAAACACATGCACAATAATATAACGTAGTTTGTAAATTTAAAAACAATATGTATAGTTTATTGCCAGAATTTTTAAACATATTATCATGTGATATTAGTATCGTTTTGGTCACAACATAGGCGTATGATTGCCGTTTGTTAACATAATTTTTTTCTTTTTCTAGTCCAATACCATATTTTTAAATAGTTTCTAGTAATCTAGGTGTATGTTTGCAGTTTTTTTTAATAGTTCAATACCTTCTATTTAAGCGCGTATTCTTGTCATGACAATTATGCGTCTATATTATAACTAGAATACTGCCCGCTTATTTTACCAGTTACTGTACCAAGCATTCAGCTATCAACATTTTATAAAGGGTGTACTCTTGCCATGGCGTTATGTCCATAGTACCCGAATACTGCCCACTTTTTATTCATTGGCAACAATTTATTATTTTTCCAATCTTCGTTATAAGTTATAACAAAATTATATACTACCTTCTAATACCATGTACATGAGGTGTCAATATATTTATTTAGTGGTATGATATTAAATGTCGGAGCCAAAACAAAGAACAACATAAAAAACTGGCAATTAACTATTACGGGTTTATTCATTTTTTTTTAGTCAGAATTTATTGACCTTGGTCAATCAAGAATTATTCGTTCTTAATTGTATAATTGACAATGCTACAAAGAAATCAGACTGATGGAACAAACTAAAATTTCAAATTAATTAAAGTTCAAATGTTACACTCTAATATAATAAAATTTAATTATTTTCTTATTTATATATCTTTTTTTTAGTTTTATATTTAAAAGATCAGCAACCTGTACGTTGTACTTTTCCCTAATTTTTTTTTATAGACAATTATATTTTAATAAATATATATTACATATTTTCTACTTTATTGCCTTATATTTTAATATTAAGTTATAAATGTAACTTGCCATTCTATATAGCTGTAGATTTATTTCAAGTCCACGTGTGTTCAGGTATTATACTATAACTCTACAAAATTGGCGTACAGCCAATTTAAAAATGTATAGATTTAATAAAAAAAGGTTTTGACATTTAACAAAATAGTTTTAACATAAATAAATATAATTTAACATTATTTAGATAAATTGTATTAATTAAAGAAAGTACTATTTGGAAATTTCTTGAAGGAAAACATTTGATTATATTAACCAATTAAAGTTTTAATTAATAAATTAAATACATTTCAAATATTAAGTACCTACTGTATGAGAATATTATCTTAATATATTTTAAAAATGGTGTTCTAAATACACTTGCTAATAATTAATTACTTATAGACTCTTGTAAAATGTGCTTGAAAACGTTTAATTATATTTTTAATTTTATTATCAATTTAAACAAGGAGAAACATTTTAAACCCTATAAAAGTCGTGTTAACTGTTGAAATTTTTATATTTTCATATTTTTACTATGTTTTAAATAAATAGATAATTGCAGAAACAACACGAGTCTCATTTTTATGAAATTTATGTTTTTAGTAGGAACACATTGTCGTCATTTAATTTCCGATTCAATTAGGATATACTAAAAAGTAAAATGACAAAATTAAGAGTACACTGCTTTTATAAAAATTATTTATCATTTGTTATTATTCAGCTACATATTGCTCTTTTACACAGTTTAAAATAAAATAAAATTCCCTTCGCCTTTTGTTATCGCTCGCTGACAACGTTGTTATAAAACGAAATCAAAATAATAATAAACTAAATTTCTATTGAATTCTCTTATCGCACTTTACCGACCGTATCCCACAGCATAAAAAAATTCAGAAATTTAAAGAAATAACTGAAGCATATAGAATTTTTTTTTATTTGGAAATTATACAATCTGTAATATATTTAATTACAATAAGCACAAAAGATGATATTCAAGGTGAGCAGATAAATAATAATATATTGTATTATAGATTTTTTTGAAAAGTTTCTAAGAAACTCCTTAAATCAACATATTCTCACACCGTATTTGTGTATAAAAAAAAATGTAGTCCGATTTTTTCATCCGTTCAATATGTTATGGATATATAAGAGTTGTAACTCCAGACAAATTTGCAGCTAAAAGATGCTAAAATTACGGTTGAAACAACAAAAAACAAAAAAACATGTTCCGCATCGAAGCTAAAATGATATTTAAGAAATAATTAATCTTTCTAAATATTAAATTTAAAAAAATATATATTCTACAAAAATGTAGATATACATTCAGTTCCAAATATTTAACATAAAAAATATAATATTTTAAAAGGCAAAAGTAATTTTCAAAAAACTAACGGTGTTGTTTGTTACTTTTATGTCGAAAAATATTCATGTCAGATAACTTGAGATATCAAAATAACATTTAAGTAATGTATTAAACACGTGACACGTGTCTAAGCCGCGTGAGTACCACACACATATTTAGTTATTATATTTTATTATTTTGTCATTTTTGTAGTTTGTATAATATAGACATCGGTGAACACCTATCACAAACACTTGGCCGAAGAAATCCCAAAAGACATTTATTTCATATACATAGGTCAAATTTAAAATCAATCTTTTTTTCTTCTCTAATTGAATTCTTGTATCGTAAAATGTTTATAATGTTTGTATTAACCTTAACGTGACCTAAAAAAGATGATGGGGTTATTAATAATAAAATAAAGATAAGACTATCCTATTGTTATACAAGAACTGTTATTACGTAACTACAGACCTCACGAGAGGCTTTTATTTTCAAGTCACGTAAACCATATTTTTCCTTCATCTGTGTTTTGAAATACAATTCTGAACACATCAACATTACATTTTTTTGTATGTAAGTTTTCGAAATAATAATTTCAAGAGTCTGATCAAAACCGTGTATTTTTTTATTGAGACGACGTTTGGGGCCAGTTGCAAGTCGGACAAACTTAAGTTTTTTTAAGTTAAATTGAATTAATTCAATTAAAATCATGTACAAACACAATTAAATTAAACGTGTTTAATAAAACCCTCTCTTGCCCTCTTTTGGTTTTTCCTAAATTAATAAAAAAGTTTGACTACAGATTTTTGGAAAAATTGTACATGTTATAGTTCCATTCTAGAACTATCTGGTCTATTTTCAGAACTAAATACCTAAAACTTTGCTTGAAAATTGTACTAGTTTTAACGTAGCTTAGAGAATACGATTAGAGTTGACGTCGTCGTGCCTCCCTCACCGATAACAACGCGGACGGGTCCGCATAGCACGGTGACTGTGCCGGGTCGTACCTGGCTCGCCTACCACAACCCACCTCCAAATCAATCTTGGCCTCACCCTAGATCAAAGATTAACGTGGGCTCAACACATCAAAACTAAAAGATTAGCACTGAATCATCGTCTTCGCATGCTCAAACCCTTGTTAACCAATAATATATACACCTCTATTAAAGCAAAACTTCTTATATATAAAACATTTTTAAAATCACTATGGACCTACGGCCTACAACTCTGGGGCTATGCGAAAAAGTCAAACATAATGAAAATCCAAGCCTTTCAAAATATTGCACTTAGAAAACTAACGAATGCTCCACCCTACGTGTCAAATCATACACTACATTCCGACTTAAAATTAAAAACAATAAATGATGAAGCAAAAATCTTTTATAAAAGATTCCATAGCCGCCTAAATAATCATCCAAATCCATTAATAAAAAAATTGGCCACCCCTACAATACCTGGTAATCCTCCGAGACGTCTGAAGCGTAATTGGTGTCGAGATCTCTTAAATTAAATTAATATCAAGTTAACAGAAAGTGTTATCAATGGGTGGCTTCTTTCAACAAAACTTAATGATTTTATAACATTTATCACATATTCTTATTGTGTCTAGTATAATTGATACAGATTGTTTATTACGTGTAAAAATAAAAAAAAATAAAAAAAAATCCGTACAATTTTTTTTGAAAAATTTAAATAAAGAAAACATGTTTATAGAGGAAAGGGATTATGATATTTATTTGGTTTGTCAATGTTTATCGATAGTACTATGTTTAAAGAATATACCATACAAATTTGGAACGAAGGCTAATGACCTAGTTGTCGAAGCCATTTCTAAAAAAAAAGAAAAATTTGTAACTAACTTGACTATTTTTGAAAATGTATCGTACTTTTAAGTTGAAAAATATGTAAATTATTTATTTAGCATGTAAAAAGATGGCTGGACTTGCCATTTTTTTAAATTTATACCCAAATTATCAGATACCGGTTTAACAATTAAGTTATGTATTAGAGCCTCCCAGAAAATAGTATCCGCGGGCCTCGAGAAATGTAGCTCCGCCACTGATCAAACAATGTAACGTTCATTTATTTAAATGACAATTAGTTAAATAACATAATTTATTAAAGTATTTTTTCACTCAAACTGATTTGAAGTAATAATATACAATATGCGAGACATCTATTCTCAAAATTCGTAATTTTTTTTTAAAAATAAAAATAATATTAACGAATAATTATTTATTTTATTTAAAATACATATTAGGTTTAATATAAGTATTATTTCACTTAGACTGGTTTGAAGTAATAATATTATACACTATGCGAGGTACCTATCCTCAAACCTGGCAACTTTGTTTTAAATATTAAATTATTAATAAAAAATTATTCTAAAAAAAAAATGTATTTAGAGCATAAAATATTATTTCATTTAAAATACATTATAATTTACTATTTTGGAACTTGAAATAATTAATAGGATATTTATTGAGCTAAAAAAAAAATTACTTATATGAATTTTTTTTTTAAATAATGCCAAGGTTTGGTCTTTCTGATAACCAATACTTTTTTCTGGCATTTTTTATAATACATTTTTCCTAATATTTAATTTAAAAATTACCTTAGCCAAATAATACAGATAAGAAAATTGAGTTTATTAGCTGAAGTTTATGATCCCATTTTAGCAAATAAACGAATATGCAAAAATGTATACTTCTGACACAGGAACATCGATTTTTTTTTTAAATATGTTATAACAGTATGATATATTTAACACATTCTAGTGTAGTCTTTTTTTGTCATTCCTTTTAAAATAAACTTATAAAATAGAAAATAACATGTATAGTACTCACCGACAGGCATAGACGGCCGCCGAGTTGTCGACAGAACGGCATTCGTGTGTAATTGAATTTATTGATATTAAATCGTGCACAAACATACAAATTAAAAATATAATCAAAATACAACTCGGGTTGGCCGTGTCTAAACTCTAAAGATTAAATGAAGTATGAACGACGGTCGCTGGCTATTGTAAGGCGTCGGCAAAGGTCTACAAAATAAACCGATTAGAATTGTTATCGCCGTCCCCACTTCCCCCAAATACAAACGGCACGTCTACATCCAATAGCATCGACATACTAATGCGACACACACAGTGTAATACACAAGTCACGATACAAAAACACAGAATTTAATGTAAAACGTAACATGACTTTTGAATAACCCTGTATAACAACGGTACCCGTCGTCGTAATCGCTTTGGCAGCAGCCACAGTTTCGTTGTGTTATATTATGATGTACTACTGAAAGATAATAATATGTGTGTGTGTGTACCGTTGAATTACTGTTTAATACCCAATATTTATACGGGAGCTGTATTTATATATTATTATACATAGCATCGTGTTAAATTGTTTGACCGTCGCAGTCGAAACAAAACTTATTGACTAGAAAAACACGCTTTTCTGAAAACAAATTTTTAGCTGGTCTTGTAAAAAATACTGTTAAAATAATTGAAGTATGATGATTGAAAATTAAATGAACATACATGTAGTATAAATGAATACTAACAACGGAATAATTATTATCTTAATAAATCACTCACAATGTAACGCACGAGAGATGAATAAATTGAATTGTGAATTTAAGATTTTTTTCTAATATCGTATAAAATGCCAAAACCATGAATAATCATAGTAATAATGTCGTATAAATATAGGTAAATCCGATTAATAACACACTAACATAATCTTGAAAAAATACAAGTACAAGCATCAAATTGTATAGTATGATTTCGTTACTAACATTTACTGGTTTCAAACGGAATTTAACAAAAATGTTTTAATAATGTAAATCTTTAACAACAGCAATAATAATGTTTATACAAAATGCTATTCGTGGACATACTATTTGAAGTATATTAGAATTTGTGTACTTGGAGACCAAAGAAACATGTTTTCTTTCGTTTATTATCATCAATTTTGTGGTTTGATTTAATTTACAAGCGTTGGTAATTATTGACTGGTTTAAAACTCAAGTTGGATTTAACAATTAACGCACTGTGTAGTGAGCCAGGAGCTTACCACATACAAGATAAAAATGAATAAACAAAGTAACAAACTTTAATAAACAATAAAACATTTTTAAACTATATTATATATTAAATACACTGACACTTGTAATAAGATTCAGGGTTCGGGTTATATACTGATCTTCAAATGAAGACGTAAATGGATATCTACTTTGGGAAAAACAATGGTATTGTGCAAAAGTGTTACAATAACATGTGTCATTGCAAAATCAGCTTGATAAAATTAATATAGAACTAAACAAGGGCAGATTCAGGGGAGGGGCACAGGGGCACGTGCCCCCCTGTCAATTTTCTATCGACAATTTTTTAGCCATAACACTTCCACTTTCAATACAGTTACAGAGTATTAATATTGACTATACACAATCCATAGAAATGATCAATAATGTAAAAAATGTGTTTACTACAATAAGACAAAATTCAAAAACTGAATTTAAAAACATTTTTGAAGAAACAAGAATAATTGCAGTAAAAATGGACGTTGATATAAGGATTCCAAGAGTAACAAAAACACAATGTAATCGTGCAAACACTCAGCCCCAAACAACTGACTTATCTGAATTTTACTACCACGTTAACTATAAGTTACAGACTTTGAAGTTCGCCGATATCGACATAACGGCCGCCCGTTATACTGAATACGCGCATTAAGAGAATCGCCAACTACAGAAATGGAACAGAAAACAGTAAAACAGAAAAAAAATGTACCCTTATGTCTATTCAAAAACAGGTATAAATATAATAAACAACAAAAATATTCAAATTGTTTTTCAAATTTAACGTTTTTTTAAAAATAATTTTGAATGAACAAAAAATAAAACTATAAATCAAAGCTACTATAAAGTATAAACAAATGACAACCGTTAACCTTACTAGTTACTACGTCTACTGAATGGTCTACAGTTCTATGCCCGCTCAGTATATTTATTTTAGCAAGTTATGAATAGTTATTTTACGTTGTTTGGAAATAAATGTAAAATTAAATTTTTAATTATATGTTGCGCTTCCTAATGTCTTAATACATTTTTCTATAAATAAATATACATAAATTAAATATAAATTTTTTTATTATAAATTTAAAACAAAAATAAGCAATATAAACTTAGTACGTAATACAGTATAAATAATATTACATAATAAAATATGTAATATAATATTATAGTATATATTTCAATATAAGTTATTTAGAATTTTGGATGGGTTCGTCGATTTTGTAGGAAATGACATTTTCCCGTAATGCGTACTTTATATCAAACAAAATATATAGTTCAAAGTGCCATTGTTTATTACTTTGTTCATTCTTATTCTAACTTTTATGTGGTAAGCCCTTGGCTCACTCCAAAAGCAGTTATTTTAGCTCCATCAAAAAACGTTTTTAAGTAATAATAACTTTGTATTTTCCGCTCAAACCAAGAGTAATAATTGAAAGCGGTAACCGTGTATTGTGTCCACAATTTTTACAAAATCTGGTTTTAAAATAGAAATATTAAGAAAACAAAGCCCGTCCAACGAAAAGTATACAAATGATTTTTATTTTATCTCTTGACACGTGTGACACGGCGCGGCGGCCGCAATAAAATTTCTAAAATGCTTAAGTCAATATTTTTAATTTATCTTAGGCTTGATTCAACCTATATGGGCGCTTAAATAACAAATACATCTTACAACAACAAAATAAGAAAATATACTATGTTGTAGTTGTTGTTGTTATGTTATACTATTTGTAGAATCGATTATTAATATGCCAATTAAAATTATGTTTAAACCCTATTTTAATTTCTCAAATTAAAAAAAAATGTATTATTCACTTCCTTGTCTTTTTAAGTAAATGAAAAAGTAATAAAAAAAAAACAAATTAATATGGTCGAAATTCATTAAAACCCCTTTTTTTTATTAAATATTGCCTGTAATATAAAACTGATGTTAACACCCGCCCGCTTTTAATCCCGATAATATTGTAGTAATAATAATAACCTGTAGCTACATTTTGATATAACTAAATGATAATAAGTAATAACATAATTATTTATGTAGTTCACTAAACGACTAGATATTATCGTGGAAACCTTATATTATTATAATATATATATATATATAATATATTATTAAATTGCGATAAAAAGCCGGTTTGGTCACCGGTGGTAAAAGTTTGGTTAAGTTAGTAGCGGACTCAAGTCGTTTCTTCTTTCAGTAGTGTGCAAAAGGTGCAATCAATTGGACGGCTCCAAAAAGTAAGTTATCTAAAATACATACTTTGCATTAGTCTTTCGATAAAATAAGTTTCGAATAGCGGCGAGAACAAATGTTAAATTCTGTTCAGCTCGTATTATATTAATAAACTGTGTAGCACGTAATTATTTGAACTAATTTCATTACTTTGGTTATTTTTTTCAAATTTTCCCCTAATTTTTAAGCATTTTTTGAGAGTACTCAATTTGAAACTTACACACATTTGTAAAATTTTCTCAGCTTTTTAAAAAACAATTTTTTTATTATTTATGTTTTGGGCAACGCGAATAATTGTTATGAAAATGAAATATAACTTGGAAGTTCTATTAAATTTTACACATATTTATGTTGACAGATGGTCAATTTTATATTCCATACTTACGAAGGTCGGCGTGGCGGTAGTGGCGAAAGGGGAGGTCGTGGTAGAAAAAGAGGCGGCACCGGTGTCCCGAAAGCCTTTCGAGGGCGTAAGTTGTTACTATATATCGGTTAACCGATTTTCTCATATTATGTATAACCTCAACTAACCTTGTAATATATTTCAGGTTGTAATCTGTGCACCGTCAGAGGCCACCGGGCAGCGGAAGTCGCCAAAAAGAAGGGGCAAATCCCGCTGCAGCCGCCGCCGCCAAAGAGACGGCCGAGGACCCACCTCCCCTAGCCGCCGAGGAAGAAACCACCGCCACCGCCATCCAAAAGGAGCCGTCCAAATTGGGGGTGGGGTAAGGTATTAAAATTTTTTTTTTGTTAACTGAATGCATAATATCTCAAGAATATTGTATCAAAATTTCAAGTCGATCGGAACAAAATTGACGACGTTATGAGTTGTCGGAATTTTATAGCTGCCCGGCCCGAGCGCACGCTATCGTTAACTTTAAAGCGTTTTTCCCACAACTCACGTTTTCAAAGTCGGCGACTCTCATAACTTCAAAACTACTACACCGATCCTTTTGAAATTTTGAACACTATTTCTGTACACAACTTACGAGGTAACGCTGGAGATTTTTTTTCAAATTTGTTAATATTTTTTATTTTACAATAACAAATTAGCCGATTTTTTTCGCAAAAATCGCGTTTTTCTCTTTAAAGTGTTCCCAAAAAGTGAAAAATTGAAATTTCAAAAAACCCTCCCGGCGTTACCTGGGGAAAGCAATTATCTAACGAAAGAACTTGATTTTTTTAATTTCGGATGATCCAGCATCCGAATAATTGCTGCCGTTGCCGTATTTTGTAATATTTCTACATGAAAATATTACACAATATTCTTCGAATGTTATACTTTAATGTACCATTAGTTTTAATTAATAGATTTTAACTGTGTCGTCAAAAAAAATTCACAAAAATTCGCCGTTTTTTTGCACGAATTAACTTCCCCCCCCCCCCCCATTAATAAAGTAATGTTTTTTACTTAAGTACTTAAATAATATTTAAACCTGGGTTCTTTTTAATTAGGTACTTAAAACATTTACAGTCAAAAATTCAAAACACTTTATTCTGATACATTATACTATACCCTTTTTGATTCATTAATTTTCCATTTTTTTTGGTTTTGTGTTTTCCTAGAAGCTATAAACTTGATTTTTTCAAATTTCGATTTGTTTTTTAATTACGCTTTATACTTTTTTTTTGATTATTACTAATTTACCCAAACATTTTAGTCGTCAATTAAACGTTTGGAAGTCGACATTTTTTTTGTTTTTATTTTTTGACAACCCCTTATGAATATTTTATGAGCATTCTTATAAATTGTATTTGTGTATGACATTTATTTAACAAATTTGCGACCCCCAAGCCCCCAATTACTGTCATGTATGATTTAACTATCAAATGTCTAATTTTTTGGATATTTCTAGCAAATATATTTCAAACTAATTTAAACTCACCAAACTTTTTGCTTATTGTATTATAAATATAAGAAATGTGACAATAATTATTTTGTATGTAATTAAAATTTACAAATGTGATTACTTGTTTAGAAAGAAAAAGGAGAAAACAAAAGATAATTGAAGATAAATCAAAGAATAATTGTAGCGGTGAGCAAAATACCAAAGTGAGACGTATGTTTTATATTTTTATGATCTGCATATTATTCTCGAGCCGTTAAAAATAATTTAAACAATACAAATATAAACCATGAAATAATAAAATAAATTATTGTTTTACTATATTGTTATAGAAAAAAAATGTGCGTTAAATGTTGTGTGTTTTCTAATGTTTGTTGTAAATATAGGCCTAAGTTTCGTTTACTAATGTGTATTCATAATCATCTAAAACAATGATAATCTAAATTATTATTTAATTATTTATATCAAATTATAATAATTATTATAATTTTTAGTTTTAATTTAATGTTACTTTATTTTTTCCAGGTTTTTGTTTTTCATCGCACTGGATATTTTTTTAAGTAAGTTTAACAATACTTAATTCAACTGATGTAGCACGGTGAACCTACCTATTGTTTAACATGGGTTAGGGAAAAAAATATTTAGATATTAAAATAAGTAATTGGTTTCAACGGCAGTATTTTCAATTTAAGGTCATTATTTAAGGTTTTAAAAATGTCACTCCTTTCAAAAATATTAATTGTTTAGGCTAGTACTATGCCAATTTTATATATTGATTTTTACTGAAAACTGAATTGTTTTGCTGTTGTCAATTTTGGAAATTCACTATAATTATAATGCATTTTCTTACACAGCTTCAAAACCCCTTAGTCTACTACTAATGTATTTTATAAATACTTCATGTACCTAATTGTATTACTATTAATGTGCTAATATAGTTTTTTGTAAATTTGTTGCAGATCAAAGTTTCATATTAAGTGACACTGTGAATTATACTTTCTGTGAATGTGACTGTGAATTATACAACTTAATTACAATACTTTTAACTTTATATACTTTTATCAATACAATTATTTTAATTATTTGAAGTGTTTTATTTAACTGATTTTGTTTTTTTGTTGAGATTTTTTAAACAAACAAATGTTTATTTTTCTTTTACCAGTTGGTAAATTTTTTTTCTTTCTATTAATTTGTATTTATTTTTTTGTAGGTTTGAGTAGTTAACGTTTACTCTCTTGTGCTGCATTTACGTTGCTTACGCATAAGATATTTTTAAAAGGGTAGTTAACGTTTACACTCTTGTGCTGCATTTACGTTGCTTACACAAAAGATATTTTAAAAGAGTAGTTAACGTTTACTCTGTGGTTTGGCTTTAACGTTGCTTGAATACATAATTTTAAAAGAGGAGTTTTGTCTACTCTTTAGTTTGACATTTACGTTGTCTGAACTCAAACGAATTAAACATGATTTTTAATAGTAAAACAAATGAGGTCGCTCAGTATGTGCGTACTGAATATGCAAAGTTAGATTTTAACGACGTGTCAGCGTCGCATAGTTGTGTTAATGGCATTTGTAGTACGGTTTTAAAAAAAAAAACAATGATAAGAACTTAAAAAGACTTGTAGTTAAGCATTTGCGAAACGAAAATTCATCTCTTAGAAAACATATAAATAATAATGCTGATATCAGCAACGATTGTTGCTCCTCGTTTGATGAAAGTGTGACGTTTAAACTAAAGAATATATTGGAAACGACCGAATTTTTCATCGACCGATTTAAAAAAATTCGACGGTCCTGTAGTTGACGATATTTGTAGACAGTTAAAAGTCAAACTTGATTACAGTAACAAAAAGTCTGTACACAGAAAATGTCTTAAATCGTTTGACATTTCTAATAGTATTAAAACTGAGGAAATGAATAAGTCTAACGATAAAAGTACCGGTGAGACAAGTTCAAAAGACATTTCTAGTTTTGTTAGTAATTACAGAAATGAAATAGAATTTGTAGTGTTGGACAATTTAGATATGGCTATATCAACACCTCACATTACTTTATCATCTTTTGACGAGAACGATATCACCGATAGTAGTTCGGTAAATAAATCTGGTCTAAACGATGTTACGCCGGAGAAATCTGTTAACAGCGGCTATCAAACGGTAGTACCCAAAAACGAAATATCTATGATAACGCCCCCAAAAACCGTTTATTGATATTACTGATGGAGCTATTATTCATAGTACTCCTGTAACAAATTATAAGAGAACAGCTGGTGGTAATTATGTCACCCCGGTAAAACAAATTAAAAAAAATTATGATAAAGTGCCGACACCATTGAAAAATGTAATAGGAAAAAAAACTCCTGTTAAACCTGGAGTTGTTTTACCCATGTAAAACCTGTATTCGAAAAACTGTGTTAACCCTATTCTCACCTCACTTTTAAAAAAGTCTATGCGTACGAGGGTCAGTTTATAATTCCGAAACAGCAGTGGTCGCTCATCAGTGGCTTTAATAGCAACCCCCGGCGAGTGACCTTTTTCATTATGCCCGTCCTATGTGAAATTTTCTTAGCTTTTTAAATATATAAGTTTAATCAGCGGACTCGGCCCGGAAAATATACCCGAGCCCAAAAACTACGGCCCGGTCGCAGTAGGGTTACGCCCCGGGCCGCGCACTGGTCGCGTTCAGATAATAATTAAAGGTAGAACCCCCGGCGAGTGACCTTTTTCCTTATGCCCGTCCTATGGGAAATTTTCATAGCTTTTTAAATATGTAAATCATAACATAGCGCCCTCTAGCTGTGTCCTATACTTTTCTTATCTGTGTCGATTGTGTGTTATTAATACTTATTATCATTTATGGAATATTCATTAGTCATTGTTATTTGTTATCTTATGTTATATTGTTACTCATTATTTATATGTGCAGTCCCTTAAACCTGAAATTAAATAGACGACATGATCAAAATGTATTAATTATCTTAATAAAATACTGCCACAAAACTAGATTAAAAATATTGTAACATAATGCATTAGGATACAATATTTATTTTTATAATGATTTTTTTCTGGTTTATTTCATTATATTCGAATCATAATAACAACTATTTTATTGTTAAGCCAGAAGCTTTTTTTACTTGTAATAATATAAAATTTATTTTTCAAAATCTGGGATTTTCCAGATTTTATAGCTAAGTAATGAGAGAAAACTGAAAAATAACATATGGGGTTTACATTCAAGTTTTACTGTTGCCATTACAGTCAATTAAAGATAACAATATTTTATGTATAAATTTGGAAGTATTTTAGCAAAATAACACAATTATTAATGTTTTTTTAATACTTTTCTACTGTTAATAGCTATTTCTACTTTTAATAGCTTCCTACTCGTGTAAAAATATTGACACAAAAAAAAAACAAATATAGTTTATGCTGCTAAAAGAATGTCTCATTCGAATTAATTAATTAAATATTTAAATAATACAATTTCCATAATTAATGTAAAAAATGCAATTTTTCGTATTTATCAATAGTTTTCTTAAAAATTCATGTTCAATAATATCTTATTGTTACATACAGAACAAAAATATAAATGAATGTAACTCAATCAAATTTATTAGTTTGAATATTTTTTATTATGCAATTTTAAGAAATGATAAATTAAACTATTTTTTTTATAATTAGATTGTAGTTACATCGAATGAGGACTTGGCTACCTATTACTTGGCGTTAAATATCATAGAATTATAAAAGAAAATATATACAATACATAGGAGTATAGTCAATATAGAAATTCAAAATTGTATAATCGTTCATTAAAAATTAATTATGTGTGGTGCATTACATTTGCTACAAAAAATATTTCACTGTTAAAAACTGTTCAATAATGCTGACTTGTTTTTACAAATACATGTTTACAAGTGCCTGTTGACAACTTTATTTGATCTTGAATACAATATTGAGCGTTCTGAAGACTTGAAAATTATGTGGATGTAATAATTTTGCCAACAGTTGTGTTTTCTAAGAATACAACAAGAGCAGCCAGGGACTATGTTCAAATGTTTACCAAGTTCGTTACAGGAGGTTGAGCAATGTCCAATTGCAACACCATACAGTGCAAAATAACCTAGAAAAAAAAATTGTTTAACATAACGTATTTATAAGTTAAATATTAAATAGAAATAGGACATATTAAATAGGAAAATAGTTACTCGATGCCGCCCCACTTACAATTCATTTTAAAATCAAGTTTGTTGAAACGTGAAAATTGTATTTTTTGAATTGCTTACAAACCTCGGACTGTCTACTATATATTTATTTTTTTTTACATAATATTGAATCAAGGGGTTGCAAAAATTAAATATATAATAGGTGTGGTTACAAAGAGTGTTTTAAAGACTGTTGGTAAGAAAATACAAATTTTAAAATAAAAAATTAGTTCCCATGCGTCTACTGACAGATGGCTGCCAAACTAACTGAAAACCTAAACTCCAAACCCAATATGTAGTTACAAAAATTACATTTGGCACAAAATACATTTGAGCTTACTAGTCACATAATCTTGGATTCTATCAAATTCACAAATACAGCTGATAGCGATCCAACGACAACATACTGTGCAGGCCACCCATTCTACATTCTTGGTCTCCAATCGGTCTGTGCTTATTTGAATGTTTACTACAGTACAGACAAATGTTTGTAATATTATCTTCTGCGTTTTCCACTTAATAACCTTATAAGTATGGTCTATAAGACATTGGATCGAACCCTAAACTGAATTGTGAATCGTTGATTATGGTTAAAGCGTAATAAATAATATAAAGTCCACAGTTGACAACATCAATTTGTTCCGGTATGTTTTTTTATTGAATGAATGTTATATTAATTTCGGAAAACACTCTCCTTCGTTATACGTACAATATTTTCTCAACACTTTAGTTAACTTTTTGAATTGACTTTAACATGTTCGACCAGTGGCGTAATTAGGAATTTGTCTTAGGGGGGTGTTACGTATCAGCAGTTTATATAAATACATATGGTGGGAATTGTCTACCATACGCGTGTGCTACACCGGCACAACTTGTCATTCGTGTAACTTGGGTTTCATAATAAACATCAGCGAATATTATTATTTATATTAATCTAATTGTGTTCTACTTTCATACTAAGGTATAACAAATTGGCGACGAAGAAACTCTTTATTTCTCACATAGACCATACTGTCTATTAAAAGTAAATTAAAATTATTTACGTGTTTAAGAAGTTCAGTGAATTTGTAATAAAAATTTTTAAAAAATGGTTGAAACCAAAGAAACCGTTAAATTCAATCAAGTATTTGGAACACCCGGAACATTTGAACCTGGAATGGACGTGACCATATTCGAATCTAAGCTGACAAATTTTTTTCTGGCAAACGGAATTGAAAACGAAGTTCAAAAGAAAGCCATATTGCTTTCATCAGTAAGTGAAGAAATTCATAAAATTTTATTCAGTTTATGCCTTCCAAGCACACCAGACACTCAGACTTATGCTACACTTATTGGTCTTTTAAATAAATACTATAAGCCAGTAAAGTCCTACTTCGCTGCGAGACATGCGTTTTATCAAGCCAAAAAACGTACAGATGAAACAGTTGCTGAATGGGGTGCCCGAGTCAAAAACCTTGCATCCAAATGCAATTTCTCGTCAGAATTATCTACTGTCATCCGTGATACTTTCGTAGTGGGTATGGATCCGGGAAAAGTGCAAGACCGACTACTTGAAGAAGATGCTTCTAAAGTAAGCACAACATTTACAAGCCTCTCAGAAATAGCTACTGCTAAAGAGGCTACTTTGAAAGAAAAAAATGGCTGGGAGAAGGACGAAGCCGACCTCAAATACCAGAGGCAGTCGCGCAAGTTCAAACCAGCTGATCGTCAGACAACTTCAGATAAACCAAGGTGCGGGGTATGCGGTCGTTCAAACCACGCCCAAAAGGACTGCAAATACAAGAACTACAGCTGTAACATTTGTAATGTCAAAGGTCACCTGGCTCCTATGTGTACTAAAAAGGGTAAGAATGATCAACCAAACTATAATAAGTCTGCCCAAAATAAATTTATATCACAGAATTCGAATGAAAATGTAGATGAAAATGATATGTATAATTTATCTGATACCTTTTTTTGTATAAGGGAACAACATAATTCTCAAAATAGAGTAAAGCCTTATACAATTAACCTATCAATTGAAAATAAAAAATTTAATTTTGAAATAGACACGGGGTCTAAGTACAGTGTTATATCAAAAAAAATGTATGATTCTAACTTTAGTAGTATAGTTTTACAAGACAATGATATTTCGTTATACGATTATGTAGGAAATAACATAAGCCCGATAGGTAAGGTCATGGTAAATGCGAAATACTCAAACAAAGCTTTTAAAATGTGTATTTATGTCATTGAAAAGGGAGGCCCTCCTTTGATAGAAATGATTTACATACAATTAATTATTCACCTTTATACAAAAATGTAAATGACAGTGATAATTTAGATCTGGATCAAATATTAAAAAACTTTGAAGGACTGTTTAAAGATGATTTGGGGACATTTAATAAATATGAAATTTCATTAAAAATTAAAAAAGGGGCTATACCCAAATTTTTTAAACCCAGGTCAATTCCTTTAGCGTTAAAAAGTAAAGTAGAGACAGAAATAAATCGTTTAGTAGTCAATCAAATTCTTGTTCCTGTCGACTACAGTGACATTTTCTCCCTCCCCCACCCTGTTCTTGTATGCAGAATTCGTTTACCTTTTTGAAATGATCCTCGAACTTGTTAGCTCCACCGCCAGTTGCGCAAACCGTAGACACACTGGCCGCCATGCCTTTCCTTTTGGCTAGTTCAAGGAAATTGCTCATTTCGCAAGTGTGGAATCTGATGAAATGTAACGTTCCTATCCTGTCACATACTTTTACATTGTCCAACTGAAAACGAAACCAATTTCGCAACTTAACTATAAGCAAATAGGGTATTTTCATTTGGGAATATTGTTACCGTGTAACAGGCTAGTGTGGGTGGAAATTATACCGGGAAGGAGAATAACAATGAGAATTGGCGCAAACCTGTAAATGCGTGTCTCTGTGACCGGATTTTCCGTAAGCTGAATATGTTGTCAAGTATTTCGTGACGTTCGATAAAAGTTGAGCTTCGTCTTCAGTATTTTCCACAACGTTGTCTTTTGGCTCGAAAAATACTAATTTCGAAAGTGTTCCTCCTATATCCATGCCAAACCACGGCATAGCTGAACAGCAAACAAAAAAAAGTTAAGAGTGATTACACTTCATGCAGATATATCAATACATGTATATGTCCTGATAATTATATGATTATTTCCGATCTATATTCTCCTTGCGATTTATGATAGTATAGTCTTAATTATATGTTCTGGCCAAACGGTTTTTAGTAGTTTTGTAATATCTAGCCTTAATTGATTTACTGGCAACATTTATCAATATTTAACATTTCTCATAAATCATATTCTGTGGTTCACCATTATTTAAGTACCTACCTAACAAATTAAATTAGAGAGATGTTTGAAGTTTACGAAAAGTAAAATTTCTAAAATGTTTAATACAAATACTTGTTTATTGAAACTACGATTATTTTAAAATTAATTGATGTATAAGACGTTTGTAAATTGAAATTGTACACTTATATATACTAGTAAATGAAATGTTATCTTATATAATCGTAGTTTTTAAAATAACCTTATCTTTATTGAAGTCGTTTTATTGGTTTGACAGCTGTAATACGAGCATTGATATTTTAATAGTGGATTTTAACTATTTATTCCCCTGGACTCCCCTCTAATTTTATAATTTGATTTAAGTACACATTCGGGACTAAAATATACCGTGAAGTTTAGCTGCACATACTTGCCCCATTTCTCATAAAACGTGTTAGAACTCAACGGCGCGATGCACATTAACTACAAATACCCCATCAGGTAATTTTTATTATTAAATCTTTTTAAAAATAAATGATAATAGATGTAATTTTTTTTTAGCTGCGATGCAAAGCGAGGAGGTATTGGTTTTACCTACCTGATGTGGGCTTTTTTTTTATCAGTATACACTGTAACTTTTTTAATACTGGACCAATTCCTTCGAATAGCAACTCTATAAATCGCGAATTTCTTCTTGTTGGTACTTAGGGGGGGAGGAGGGGGTAAAAGTTGAAAAAGTTTACTTCTTCACAGACGAAATTTGGAAAAACCAAAAAAAAACCGTACGACATTTTAAGTTAGAACTCTTACTGGCTATAATTTCGAGAAAAAGAGTCGGATCGAGTTGAAATGTATAAGAAATAATTATTTGGTATGCCCGCACACGTCAGTTGTGTCAAATTTAAACTATATTCATTTCCCAACCCCTTAAGGGGGGGGTGCGTTTTTTTTGTTTTTCGGGGGTTTTTAGCTGTAATTTTAAGACCTTTGGGTTGAAAATTTGCCAGTAGTTGGAACTCATACGTATCCATAACATATTAAACGGGAAAAAAATTCGGCGCTACAGTTTTTTTTTAATTGCCGGAAAACTGTGTTTTCGCAGATTTCGTATATTTTAACAAAAACACCTAAAATCTTAAAAAAAAATGATCAAATCATTAAAACAATTTTATGTATATCTATGCAGAATGATACTATTAAGTTTTGTGCTCAAGTACCACTTTTGACTTTAAGTTAACACATATAAATTTTTTTTACAGAGGTACAAACGCGGTGTACCAGATGTGAAAAACGAAAATTATAGAGTTAACTTTTGTTCTGTTGGCATTATCGTGTGTACGAACGCCATGTTGTTGCGCGGTCTTATCTGTCCCGCAATGAAAATATGAATTCAGGTGAAAAAAATAATTGTTTATTGTTTCAAATATTATTTCTAAATCTCGTCTACAAAAAACGCTAGTTTTTATTCTGGTTATAACTTGTATTTCGGAGTAAAGCTTGACGCGGCCCCCTCAACCTATCACACAGGTTGGGCCCGCGCTGTACCTCTTCTGTCACCCGTCGACACATTGTGCGACACACGGTTGTGAGCTTACTCTCCCACAGTCCAGTTGGAGAGTGCAAAGTCCACACCGGGGAAAACGGCCGCGGCCGGCCGCCACTAAGCTTCCCAGTTGTTCGCTCTCTCCGCTCCCCGTCGTCAATGCGAACGCACCTAGCTGCCACCGCCTATTTTTGCACGACCCGAGCGACACACGTTCACTGTGGTTTTTGTTATTTTTCCTCGTTTAAAAGATAACTTGCTTTTTGTTTTTAGTGTTAAAATAAATGGGCTCTGCCCTCTTATTTCGACAACACACCCATTTGTGTATTTATTTATTTTATTTTTCCACTGTCTTACACCTTCTCGCGGAACGTCGACCGTCACATCGTCGCGCCTATTCCGCCCAGTAGCGAGACGCCGACCCTCCCCAGTGTCGCGTCAAGCTTTTATTACGTAGTTTGATGTTTACTTTATCAATTTTTATTATATTTTAATAAAAACAATTTGTCAACATAATATAATTAAATAAATAATAAATAAAATTAATAATATAATTAACTGAATATGGATTTTGTTAAGTCACAGTTAATATAAAGTCGTTTTGAACAAAACTCTACTTTTTGCGGATTGACTGAATGTAATTTCAGTAACTCTAAATTGGCAGTAATTTCGTGAGAAATGATAAAACGAGCTGTTTATAACATAGTTGTTCGAATTATCAATTTACCAGACCAAATAATCTTTGATCGTGACCATATTGTAAATTAGGTGTGTAGTTATTATGACATTTATAAGGTGATAATCGTGAAAGATTTAATACAAAAATATTTGTTTTTTTTGCAATAGTTAAAACTAAAATAAAATTGATTGTTATACGTACCTTGGTATGAAAGTAGAACACAATTAGATTAATATAAATAATAATATTCGCTGATGTTTATTATGAAACCCAAATTACACGAATGACAAGTTGTGCCGGTGTAGCACCCGCGTATGGTAGACAATTCCCACCATATGTATTTATATAAACTGCTGATACGTAACATTGATTATTGGTAATTGGTGTTTTTTTATTTGAAAACTTTTTTAGCGATAAACGCCCGGTCGCGTTATCAACTGTCCACCGTCTATTGTACACGGTAAAGGTGGGAACGAAAAACCCCTTATCGGCCCGAGCCGGTCATGGTGTATGAGAGAGAGGTTGGGGGGTGATGACATTTTTTAGGTAGTCGGTATTCGGTAATTCAATAATCAGTTATTGATTTAACATTGATCCGGAGTGTTAATCTGATGCAGTTTCGAGTAAAATTTTTTTAAATTTATACATAGTAAAAAATATTTAATTTTAAAAAAATATTTTCTCTTAACAATTTTTGGTGTTAAATTGCCGCCTTGTAATAAAATCACCTGCACACCATCTCAAGTGCTGGGAGTGTTTGCCGAGGTTCAGCTTGGTAAGTGACTTGCTATTTAATACTTAGTAGCTTTAGTATTGCTTTATTCGATTAAATTTATATTTATCCGTATGCTACCTTATGACAGAACTAAGTGGGTGTTAAAAACATCTGTCATGATTTATGTCTTGTAAGCTAGGTATAGGTTAGGGAAGTAACGTATTAAAAAACTCAAAACTGTATGTTTATACTTACACAGGTAATACCATGTTTGATATATACAGGTTATTGCACACCGTCGTTAATTGTTATCTGTATGCATTACATTACAGTTACATACTGTTTATTATTATTCAATGTAAAACTTAATTTTCCATATACTATTTTTTAAAATGTCAAACAAATTTGTGTGATTTAATAATCGTTTTTTTGTTTAGATTACAAAAATGTAAAACTCAGTAGTGTATTTTATAATTTTTCATATATAAATATATATCATAAACTATAATTGAATCGGTATGCTTGTTTTAAAAATGTGTATTTAAGTCAAGAAAATTACAATAATAATTTCAGGTTTTTTATTAATCTATTATATGTGTTTTATATATACATGGAAATTGTTGTATAAATTAATAATGGATAAACCTTTTTTTTCCATCTTGTACTAAATGTTTTTTTTTAAACGCTCATGTTTTTATAGTTGTAACGTGTACTTCTTCTTATCTAAATTCTGCTTTACTAAATGAAATCTGTTAGTTTATAATTTATTATATAGAGGGCCTGATTTCACTGTAAGATCCTATACTTGTAGTCAAACTTTACACACATATTGAATGTTAATATTTTAGGTATTAGTCATGTGTTATAAAATGTAATTGTTGGCGTCTCAAAATTGGTTAGTAATAAAATATTTTCTAATAGCTTTCTATTTGTGGTTATTTGGTAAATGTTTTGTTTTTCCTATTGTCTCTTTTTATATAACAATCAAACAGAAATTAGTAGAAATAATAAAATATTTCTTTACAATTATTAAGGTTGTTGTGTAACGTACCATTAAAATTATGGTATACAGGTACATCATATGATTAATCATATTGTTTGTTGGTGTTTTTAAGTTGTTTGACATTTAGAGTTATAATTCATGTGTCATAGTTAATTTTTAATTTCATTAAGTTAACATGGGAAGGAAAAGTAAAAGAGCCCTTAAAAGCCTTCAATATGTACGGGATTTAAGAGAAAACAAAGAATATTGCGCTGATGAAAGAGAAAAAGATAAGCAAAAAAAAGGAGTTTTACATTTAAATCCTGAAAAAAAATTACATCACAATACAATAATGTTAAAAATATGAAAAAACGATTAGAAAATCCTGACGTGAAGAAGAGGAATTTAGAAGCCACTCGTAAAAGACTACAAGATTCTGTCAAAAAGGAATTGAATCTAGCAAGGTCTCGAAAAGAGTAAGAAAAAAAGGTTACAAAATGAAGTATATAGAAGTTCCTATAAATATGCAAACCGTCGTTATATGAATAAAAGAAGAGCTCCATCAGACAGTAGGTTAAAGTCTGTCGTACGGAAAAAGTCATGTATAGTATCAACCAACAGATTACGTGAACGTCAAAGATTAAATACTTCAAGACATAAATGGGAGATGTTGGCTGAATACAACCTGCGGAAAACACAAGGTCTATCAGAAACGTGTTGTTCTTCATGTAATCGTCTTCGATTACCAAGTAGTATGGTTAGATGCCACCAAAAAGCAGTATTCACTATTTTAAGGATGAAGTGTTGTATGTCCGGTGATGATACTAGTATTCATGTGTGTACAAGTTGTTATACTCATTTAAGAAAATCAAAAATTCCTATTGTAATGGATTTGAGTTGAACACTTAACCGCCGTCGGTGTTGAAGCTCAATCAAATAGAGAAACAAATGATTTCTTTAAGGTTAGCCTTTATGAAAAATTTTAAATGTCTTCGTAGCGAGAGTCAGTTGAAAATTCAAGGTTATTTAGTAAATGTGCCGATTGACTTGACAAGAACAACTTGTATTTTGCCTAGGAGAGCCGAGATTTTAGCAGCAATAAAAATTATGAAGGTAAAATTAAAAAGAAAGAGTTGTTTTAAAAACAGTATTATTTGTGTCAAAATGTTCGTCCAAGTTTGGTAGTTTCAGCACTGCATGATCTTATTGGAAAACCATTGTATGAAAACGCATCTGTTGATAGAGATTGGCTAAGGCATGTTACTGATAGTTAAGACGTGCTGAATACTGATTTAGAGTTCTGAAAACTTATCAGGCGAAGACGTTGATGAAGAAGAAGTAGATGATGTATTTATTGATAATACCGCTTTAATAGGAAAGAAATGTAAGTATATGCATAAACGGAAAAATCGGAAAATTAATAGTTATGTTAGATTTAAGCTTGCTAATAACCCTAGTGACTTTTACAGAGAACAGGTAATGCTTTTTTTACATTGGCGTAATGAGTATGATGATTTGATTAATGTAAATTGCCAGGAAGTGTATCAATCAAATTTCAGTGAAATTCAAAGGTTATACTACAGTTTAATAAAATAGAAGAAAATTAATTGGAAGACAATATCCAAACTGTTAATGAACAGCAGGACAATAATGAAGTTACAATGTTGGATGATTGGGTTCCTGATGACAGGCTAATAACTGATGTAGGTGATTTCAGTAACACAGATGATACTGATAATCCCAAGGTAACTAATGTTAATGGTGAATTGTTAAATGTTCATAAATTAGACAGTGATGAATTTAACCAATTAATCAAAAGTATGAATAAAGGACAAAGGCAATTTCTTTATCATACTACTAATGTGCTGAGATCTCAAATATGGGGGTCTGGCAATCCTAGTTTTCGAGCGTTTGTTACAGGACCTGCTGGAGCTGGAAAATCGGTACTCATACGAGCATTGGCCCAATCTACAATACGCATAGCCAATTTGAGACCCGATATTGATGATTTATCGTTGCCACCTGTGTTACTAACTGCACCTACAGGTAACGCAGCATATGGTATAAGAGGCGTAACTCTTCATGCAGCATTTAAATTACCTTTAAGTCAATTTGCTGGTATTTTACCAAAACTTGGAGCGGACATATCAAATAGTCTTCGCTGTCAGTTGGCTAATGTAAAATTATTGATCATAGATGAAATTTCTATGGTTGGTTTGAAGACACTTAGCTATATTGACCAACGTTTAAGAACTATTTTACGAATTGATGAACCATTTGGTAATATTAACGTGATTGTTTTTGGTGATTTTTACCAATTGTCGCCAGTCCAAGCTACAGCTCTTTATGAGAATTTTGAGCGATTGATTGGTAAGTATCCTAACTCGCTTGATGTTATAGGTAGAAAAATGGTATGGGAAACTTTCAAGTTTTATGAACTGACAGAAATCATGAGGCAAAAAGATGACAAGGTATTTGCAGAAGCTTTAACTAAATTAGCTAGAGGACAACTGCAAAAAGAAGATATACAATTTTTTAAGTCACTCGAGTCGCCTATTGGTATAAGTTTTCAACCAAGTGTCATGCATTTGTGGGCTACTAATCGTGAAGTCGACTTAATGAACACTTAAGTTTTAAGTATTTTAAATACCACTAGTGTTTTTTCAGAAGCAATAGATACATCAGCCAAAAGAGCAGATATTGTAGCCGCTACTAAACTGATAAGGACCAAAACAATGGGATTACCCTTGAGGCTTGTATTAAAAGAATCTGTAAAATATATGATTATATCGAATATTTGTACTGAAGGCGGTATTGTTAATGGTGCTATTGGTGAACTAATGCAAATCAACAGGTCGCTTACAATTAGTGGTAAAGAAGTGGCCAATAGGGTCTGGCTTAAATTTGACGAGCCAGACGTTTATTTGAAAATTATTTTATTTAATTTTATCACTTTTATTTGTAATAATTCCTGTAGACCTGTGACCTCTCCGTCGCGTCGTTGCTTTGATTCCATTATGCATAGGCATAATGGAAAATATAGTAGAATATAGATTCTACTGTACTAGGCCTCTCGGATAAAATCACTTTCAAATTAACGCTTTGATGCTTCTATTTTGTAATTTTATCGGTCATTTCAAGAACGACACAAGTCATAAATTTAGCACAATTCGACTGACAAGCTATATGAGAGTTGAATATGATAGACCAGACAACTTGTTAAGGAATTGATTTTATTTTTGAAACGACGTTGGTTTTGTACAATAAATAAGATGTTTTTTTTTTTTAATTAAAATTATAGTAACTGTGGCCTTCGTCATTTCAAATATGTAGACTTACTACAAAAAACTGGTCCTGTGTCTTTTGTATATTTTGAGAACTCGATTGTTCTTGACTTTGGTCGTATCGAAAGTGTTTAAAATGAGGTATTTAAAGCAGGTATTTTTTTTTTTTAGTTATCAATATTAAAATATAATAAAATAATAAATATCTTATATTTATAACTTTTATATAATATTATATTTAATAGTGTAGATACTATTAAATACTTAAAAATTATTAGTAGCTAATTATAAACAATTCTAACTTATTTGTAAGCATTTTCAAAAATCTAAAAGACATAGTATACCAACGAATAAATACACCTTAATAAATGTCTTTTAAAATTTAGTAATACTGAATTATTTGTAAAAAATATTTTTACAAATTGTTAAAACTAGATACAAACGCAATTCAAAATACCTTCATATAAAACATCATACTTCATATTTTGGGCTTATTCCATAGGTTACTTTTGTGTTCTTTACAATCATTTATTAGGCATACTTTCATTGTTATAGAGACTAACCAGAAAACACTGGATAATTGCTACTTTCCCCGAGGGAAATGATTATTCTTTGACACCAACGAGTTGGGTGCTAAAAAGCGTAGATGGTCTCGGGAATGAAATTATCAAATGTTTATGGCCATCCATTGTAAATGTGACTAGCGATATAATACAAAACGCAATGGAACCATCAGATAACTGGAGCACTCATAAAATAAAATTAAAAGAATATTGTATATGTACCTACCTATAATGCAGCCGTGCCTAAAGTAATGAAAAATAACTTACTAATAGGATGTACCTATGTACTTAATTTTACTATTTTTGCATTAACAAAAGTTATTCTTTTAGGTTGTTTTGACAAGGCTTGGCATAAGCAAGTAGAAATGTCTGTAGAATCTTTAAACGAACTACACAGTAAGAGGAGTAAAATACATGAAGAATCTTCAGATTCTGATGGTGGAAGCAGATAAGGTAATAAATAAACTTATTTTATCTTACTGTCCATAAATATATTTTAAGAGATAAATGTGACCCGTTTAAGCTAAGTGATTTGTATGAAGTCTGTAACGCGACCGGCAACCGTTCACGGCGTACCGCGTACCCGAATTTGATAACTCACATATGTCCGTTTAGTAAATTGTCCGGGATTATACATTTTTGTACTACTTGTTACCTTTTTTCTGTTGTCCACGTTGCGTATTTTTTGTCGTATATATTTTTGTTGGTTATTAGTTTTAAATAAAATTATTAACCTTTTTTATTTTTAATTAAACCTATTTGTTTAGTTATTTATTTTAACACGGTCCATAACCACACAGCCTACATTATATATTAAACATCCACGAGTTAAAAGGGAACGGAAAGCATACATTTTTTTTACAAATAAAGACTAAAACTCAAAAATTGTTTATAAGCAATAATATTTTTACTTTGTTTATAATAAGCAGTCATCTATATTCATAATTTCATAGTCGCCCATACTCTAAATTTATATATCCATTGTAATAATGTAAATTTTTTATTTTTAATTCTCGAATTTTTCCTTTTTTTTCTTTCGCTTAAAAATTCTATAGTTTAACAATAATGTATTATGTTTTAAAATTATAAATTAAGAACTTAATTGTATATGTTTATGTTAATAATGCGATTGATTGGTATGCTGTGTCGACCGGCAACACAAAATATGTGCACCTCGCTTTATATTTATTATTTTTTGAGATAAAGTTGTTTACATATATATAGTTTTTTCTAAAAAGCCTAACTAATTTTCTTATAACTAAATTAAAAATCGGCCTTTTAGCCAAGTATTATAATAAGAAAAACTTGCAATTTTATTATGTTTCTATTAATGTTCATATTAATTGGATACAAAAATAAACTATATTATAATTATTATTATGGAATTTAGATGTTTGTTACAATCCAGTTTTTGGCAACTGGTGTATACCAAAGGAATAGGTAACGATTCCTTGTACCCGGTTAGTCATTCAAGTGTAAGTAGGTGCATTACCAGAGTAGCTTCTGAAACAGAATGAATCTTCTCCGCTGATCAATTACGCTTCCCTCAAAAATCGATTAGATAGAGCAAACATATCGAACGAGTAATTATTATTATAAATGACATATAATATCGACTGTTAGAAGGCTATTTGGTGTAACCGACCATTTTCTCAAAATTCACTTTTGGTCTTTTTGGGGTATGTGGCATTATGACGCATAGATAGTGTAGACTCCGTCTGGTATTGATATAATGAATTTAATTTATAAAGTGCAAATTCAAAATCGGATTTCATACGACCGTTTGTTATATTAAGTTAATAATATTGAAAAATTTGTAAACAGAATTGGAATTGGAAGTGGCAATTCGGTCAGAGACAACCTTAAATGAATTCTAATTAAAATTTTTAGTAATGAGTTTGCTCGTGGACGGGTAGAGGAAAAGATATTTCTACGAAATTATTCAATGCAAAAATAGTAGCCATATTAAAAAGTAAATAAATTTTAATTTTAATTACACTTATTCACATTCATGAATCCTAATGTTTGCCAACTTGTAATTTAAATAGGGTGTATAAGAAAAAAGCAGAATGATTACAGTGACACCTTGTTTGAATCTGTGTTTGCCGATTGGTTCAGATATGCTACGACAAGGCACAAAAGATCATTAGATACATAATAATAACTCTTTTTTTTTAATATATATATATATATTATATAATAGTAAGAAGAGTTTACATCAAATATTATAAATATGTTTTAAAATCTCTAAAGCGTAATATTTTACAGAAAAGTAATTATCTTAATTTATGGTTTACTTATTTTGTGTATAATAAAGATTAAACATTAAATAAAAAAACGTTTGTGACTTTCAACTATGCCTAAAACCTGCTCTGTGGCATGGCTCCATAAGTTAAAAATTCGCATTAGAATTAGTTATGTTGTTTCAGTACCAAACCGTTCAAAGTTGCTATTTTACTCACCATTTATTAATTTAAGAAAAAGCAAAAAAAAAACAGTATCAAATTACAGACGGTCACTTGAGGAGATTAATTCAAGCGTAGCAAGACAAAGGTGATCAAAATTTTTGTTCAAAAACCGAGTTTTTTAATTTAAACAACAAAATGTTTTCATTGGCCGTTTTATCATACGATACATGCAGCGAACGAAAAAAACTGTACTACGACAATTTGACAATACAGCCATGGACATAGACATGGCCATGTTACAGAAATATAAATAAATATATCAAAGCCAAAAAACGCTATACTTACATTTCAAATGTTTGCGAACATTTAAAATGTTTAGAATTTGGAAACCTAAAAGGAGAGTTGTGGACCAGGTCTACTCTACTAAGTGCAGCGTCTAGTGGTGATTTGGATTGTCTGAAATATGCACTTAAGAATGGATTTCCATGAAGGAGTAATTATACTGAGCGAATTGAAGATATTTTTTGTGGTTTGTGTAGTGGATGGAAAGAGGTATGTACTGCTGCCGTTGGTACTGGTAACTTGTAAGGATTGAAGTTTAGAATTTGGATACCTAAAAGGAGGGTTGTGGACCAGGTCTACTCTGCTAAGTGCAGCATCTAGTGGTGATTTGGATTGTCTGAAATATGCACTTAAGAATGGATTTCCACGGAGGAGTAATTATACTGAGCGAATTGAAGATATTTTTTGTAGTTTGTGTAGTTTGGAAACCTAAAAGGAGGGTTGTGGACCAGGTCTACTCTGCTAAGTGCAGCATCTAGTGGTGATTTGGATTGTCTGAAATATGCACTTAAGAATGGATTTCCACGGAGGAGTAATTATACTGAGCGAATTGAAGATATTTTTTGTAGTTTGTGTAGTTTGGAAACCTAAAAGGAGGGTTGTGGACCAGGTCTACTCTGCTAAGTGCAGCATCTAGTGGTGATTTGGATTGTCTGAAATATGCACTTAAGAATGGATTTCCACGGAGGAGTAATTATACTGAGCGAATTGAAGATATTTTTTGTAGTTTGTGTAGTTTGGAAACCTAAAAGGAGGGTTGTGGACCAGGTCTACTCTGCTAAGTGCAGCATCTAGTGGTGATTTGGATTGTCTGAAATATGCACTTAAGAATGGATTTCCACGGAGGAGTAATTATACTGAGCGAATTGAAGATATTTTTTGTAGTTTGTGTAGTTTGGAAACCTAAAAGGAGGGTTGTGGACCAGGTCTACTCTGCTAAGTGCAGCATCTAGTGGTGATTTGGATTGTCTGAAATATGCACTTAAGAATGGATTTCCACGGAGGAGTAATTATACTGAGCGAATTGAAGATATTTTTTGTAGTTTGTGTAGTTTGGAAACCTAAAAGGAGGGTTGTGGACCAGGTCTACTCTGCTAAGTGCAGCATCTAGTGGTGATTTGGATTGTCTGAAATATGCACTTAAGAATGGATTTCCACGGAGGAGTAATTATACTGAGCGAATTGAAGATATTTTTTGTAGTTTGTGTAGTTTGGAAACCTAAAAGGAGGGTTGTGGACCAGGTCTACTCTGCTAAGTGCAGCATCTAGTGGTGATTTGGATTGTCTGAAATATGCACTTAAGAATGGATTTCCACGGAGGAGTAATTATACTGAGCGAATTGAAGATATTTTTTGTAGTTTGTGTAGTTTGGAAACCTAAAAGGAGGGTTGTGGACCAGGTCTACTCTGCTAAGTGCAGCATCTAGTGGTGATTTGGATTGTCTGAAATATGCACTTAAGAATGGATTTCCACGGAGGAGTAATTATACTGAGCGAATTGAAGATATTTTTGTAGTTTGTGTAGTTTGGAAACCTAAAAGGAGGGTTGTGGACCAGGTCTACTCTGCTAAGTGCAGCATCTAGTGGTGATTTGGATTGTCTGAAATATGCACTTAAGAATGGATTTCCACGGAGGAGTAATTATACTGAGCGAATTGAAGATATGTTTGCGTTGGTAGGTCTTGTGGTAAGTTTGGAGAACCTAAAAGGAGGGTTGTGGACCAGGTCTACTCTGCTAAGTGCAGCATCTAGTGGTGATTTGGATTGTCAGAAATATGCACTTAAGAATGGATTTCCACGGAGGAGTAATTATACTGAGCGAATTGAAGATATTTTTTGTAGTTTGTGTAGTTTGGAAACCTAAAAGGAGGGTTGTGGACCAGGTCTACTCTGCTAAGTGCAGCATCTAGTGGTGATTTGGATTGTCTGAAATATGCACTTAAGAATGGATTTCCACGGAGGAGTAATTATACTGAGCGAATTGAAGATATTTTTTGTAGTTTGTGTAGTTTGGAAACCTAAAAGGAGGGTTGTGGACCAGGTCTACTCTGCTAAGTGCAGCATCTAGTGGTGATTTGGATTGTCTGAAATATGCACTTAAGAATGGATTTCCACGGAGGAGTAATTATACTGAGCGAATTGAAGATATTTTTTGTAGTTTGTGTAGTTTGGAAACCTAAAAGGAGGGTTGTGGACCAGGTCTACTCTGCTAAGTGCAGCATCTAGTGGTGATTTGGATTGTCTGAAATATGCACTTAAGAATGGATTTCCACGGAGGAGTAATTATACTGAGCGAATTGAAGATATTTTTTGTAGTTTGTGTAGTTTGGAAACCTAAAAGGAGGGTTGTGGACCAGGTCTACTCTGCTAAGTGCAGCATCTAGTGGTGATTTGGATTGTCTGAAATATGCACTTAAGAATGGATTTCCACGGAGGAGTAATTATACTGAGCGAATTGAAGATATTTTTTGTAGTTTGTGTAGTTTGGAAACCTAAAAGGAGGGTTGTGGACCAGGTCTACTCTGCTAAGTGCAGCATCTAGTGGTGATTTGGATTGTCTGAAATATGCACTTAAGAATGGATTTCCACGGAGGAGTAATTATACTGAGCGAATTGAAGATATTTTTTGTAGTTTGTGTAGTTTGGAAACCTAAAAGGAGGGTTGTGGACCAGGTCTACTCTGCTAAGTGCAGCATCTAGTGGTGATTTGGATTGTCTGAAATATGCACTTAAGAATGGATTTCCACGGAGGAGTAATTATACTGAGCGAATTGAAGATATTTTTTGTAGTTTGTGTAGTTTGGAAACCTAAAAGGAGGGTTGTGGACCAGGTCTACTCTGCTAAGTGCAGCATCTAGTGGTGATTTGGATTGTCTGAAATATGCACTTAAGAATGGATTTCCACGGAGGAGTAATTATACTGAGCGAATTGAAGATATTTTTTGTAGTTTGTGTAGTTTGGAAACCTAAAAGGAGGGTTGTGGACCAGGTCTACTCTGCTAAGTGCAGCATCTAGTGGTGATTTGGATTGTCTGAAATATGCACTTAAGAATGGATTTCCATGAAGGAGTAATTATACTGAGCGAATTAAAGATATTTTTTGTGTTTGTGTAGTGGATGGAAAGATATGTACTGCTGCGTGGTACGTAACTTGTAAGGATTTAAGTTTGGATACCTAAAAGGAGGGTTGTGGACCAGGTCTACTCTGCTAAGTGCAGCATCTAGTGGTGATTTGGATTGTCTGAAATATGCACTTAAGAATGGATTTCCACGGAGGAGTAATTATACTGAGCGAATTGAAGATATTTTTTGTAGTTTGTGTAGTTTGGAAACCTAAAAGGAGGGTTGTGGACCAGGTCTACTCTGCTAAGTGCAGCATCTAGTGGTGATTTGGATTGTCTGAAATATGCACTTAAGAATGGATTTCCACGGAGGAGTAATTATACTGAGCGAATTGAAGATATTTTTTGTAGTTTGTGTAGTTTGGAAACCTAAAAGGAGGGTTGTGGACCAGGTCTACTCTGCTAAGTGCAGCATCTAGTGGTGATTTGGATTGTCTGAAATATGCACTTAAGAATGGATTTCCACGGAGGAGTAATTATACTGAGCGAATTGAAGATATTTTTTGTAGTTTGTGTAGTTTGGAAACCTAAAAGGAGGGTTGTGGACCAGGTCTACTCTGCTAAGTGCAGCATCTAGTGGTGATTTGGATTGTCTGAAATATGCACTTAAGAATGGATTTCCACGGAGGAGTAATTATACTGAGCGAATTGAAGATATTTTTTGTAGTTTGTGTAGTTTGGAAACCTAAAAGGAGGGTTGTGGACCAGGTCTACTCTGCTAAGTGCAGCATCTAGTGGTGATTTGGATTGTCTGAAATATGCACTTAAGAATGGATTTCCACGGAGGAGTAATTATACTGAGCGAATTGAAGATATTTTTTGTAGTTTGTGTAGTTTGGAAACCTAAAAGGAGGGTTGTGGACCAGGTCTACTCTGCTAAGTGCAGCATCTAGTGGTGATTTGGATTGTCTGAAATATGCACTTAAGAATGGATTTCCACGGAGGAGTAATTATACTGAGCGAATTGAAGATATTTTTTGTAGTTTGTGTAGTTTGGAAACCTAAAAGGAGGGTTGTGGACCAGGTCTACTCTGCTAAGTGCAGCATCTAGTGGTGATTTGGATTGTCTGAAATATGCACTTAAGAATGGATTTCCACGGAGGAGTAATTATACTGAGCGAATTGAAGATATTTTGTGTGCGTAGTGGTTGGGTGTACGCTGCCGTTGGACGAACCGTAAGGATGGAGGGTTGTGGACCAGGTCTACTCTGCTAAGTGCAGCATCTAGTGGTGATTTGGATTGTCTGAAATATGCACTTAAGAATGGATTTCCACGGAGGAGTAATTATACTGAGCGAATTGAAGATATTTTTTGTAGTTTGTGTAGTTTGGAAACCTAAAAGGAGGGTTGTGGACCAGGTCTACTCTGCTAAGTGCAGCATCTAGTGGTGATTTGGATTGTCTGAAATATGCACTTAAGAATGGATTTCCACGGAGGAGTAATTATACTGAGCGAATTGAAGATATTTTTTGTAGTTTGTGTAGTTTGGAAACCTAAAAGGAGGGTTGTGGACCAGGTCTACTCTGCTAAGTGCAGCATCTAGTGGTGATTTGGATTGTCTGAAATATGCACTTAAGAATGGATTTCCACGGAGGAGTAATTATACTGAGCGAATTGAAGATATTTTTTGTAGTTTGTGTAGTTTGGAAACCTAAAAGGAGGGTTGTGGACCAGGTCTACTCTGCTAAGTGCAGCATCTAGTGGTGATTTGGATTGTCTGAAATATGCACTTAAGAATGGATTTCCACGGAGGAGTAATTATACTGAGCGAATTGAAGATATTTTTTGTAGTTTGTGTAGTTTGGAAACCTAAAAGGAGGGTTGTGGACCAGGTCTACTCTGCTAAGTGCAGCATCTAGTGGTGATTTGGATTGTCTGAAATATGCACTTAAGAATGGATTTCCACGGAGGAGTAATTATACTGAGCGAATTGAAGATATTTTTTGTAGTTTGTGTAGTTTGGAAACCTAAAAGGAGGGTTGTGGACCAGGTCTACTCTGCTAAGTGCAGCATCTAGTGGTGATTTGGATTGTCTGAAATATGCACTTAAGAATGGATTTCCACGGAGGAGTAATTATACTGAGCGAATTGAAGATATTTTTTGTAGTTTGTGTAGTTTGGAAACCTAAAAGGAGGGTTGTGGACCAGGTCTACTCTGCTAAGTGCAGCATCTAGTGGTGATTTGGATTGTCTGAAATATGCACTTAAGAATGGATTTCCACGGAGGAGTAATTATACTGAGCGAATTGAAGATATTTTTTGTAGTTTGTGTAGTTTGGAAACCTAAAAGGAGGGTTGTGGACCAGGTCTACTCTGCTAAGTGCAGCATCTAGTGGTGATTTGGATTGTCTGAAATATGCACTTAAGAATGGATTTCCACGGAGGAGTAATTATACTGAGCGAATTGAAGATATTTTTTGTAGTTTGTGTAGTTTGGAAACCTAAAAGGAGGGTTGTGGACCAGGTCTACTCTGCTAAGTGCAGCATCTAGTGGTGATTTGGATTGTCTGAAATATGCACTTAAGAATGGATTTCCACGGAGGAGTAATTATACTGAGCGAATTGAAGATATTTTTTGTTGTTTGTGTAGTTTGGAAACCTAAAGGAGGGTTGTGGACCAGGTCTACTCTGCTAAGTGCAGCATCTAGTGGTGATTTGGATTGTCTGAAATATGCACTTAAGAATGGATTTCCACGGAGGAGTAATTATACTGAGCGAATTGAAGATATTTTTTGTAGTTTGTGTAGTTTGGAAACCTAAAAGGAGGGTTGTGGACCAGGTCTACTCTGCTAAGTGCAGCATCTAGTGGTGATTTGGATTGTCTGAAATATGCACTTAAGAATGGATTTCCATGGAGGAGTAATTATACTGAGCGAATTGAAGATATTTTTTGTAGTTTGTGTAGTTTGGAAACCTAAAAGGAGGGTTGTGGACCAGGTCTACTCTGCTAAGTGCAGCATCTAGTGGTGATTTGGATTGTCTGAAATATGCACTTAAGAATGGATTTCCACGGAGGAGTAATTATACTGAGCGAATTGAAGATATTTTTTGTAGTTTGTGTAGTTTGGAAACCTAAAAGGAGGGTTGTGGACCAGGTCTACTCTGCTAAGTGCAGCATCTAGTGGTGATTTGGATTGTCTGAAATATGCACTTAAGAATGGATTTCCACGGAGGAGTAATTATACTGAGCGAATTGAAGATATTTTTTGTAGTTTGTGTAGTTTGGAAACCTAAAAGGAGGGTTGTGGACCAGGTCTACTCTGCTAAGTGCAGCATCTAGTGGTGATTTGGATTGTCTGAAATATGCACTTAAGAATGGATTTCCACGGAGGAGTAATTATACTGAGCGAATTGAAGATATTTTTTGTAGTTTGTGTAGTTTGGAAACCTAAAAGGAGGGTTGTGGACCAGGTCTACTCTGCTAAGTGCAGCATCTAGTGGTGATTTGGATTGTCTGAAATATGCACTTAAGAATGGATTTCCACGGAGGAGTAATTATACTGAGCGAATTGAAGATATTTTTTGTAGTTTGTGTAGTTTGGAAACCTAAAAGGAGGGTTGTGGACCAGGTCTACTCTGCTAAGTGCAGCATCTAGTGGTGATTTGGATTGTCTGAAATATGCACTTAAGAATGGATTTCCACGGAGGAGTAATTATACTGAGCGAATTGAAGATATTTTTTGTAGTTTGTGTAGTTTGGAAACCTAAAAGGAGGGTTGTGGACCAGGTCTACTCTGCTAAGTGCAGCATCTAGTGGTGATTTGGATTGTCTGAAATATGCACTTAAGAATGGATTTCCACGGAGGAGTAATTATACTGAGCGAATTGAAGATATTTTTTGTAGTTTGTGTAGTTTGGAAACCTAAAAGGAGGGTTGTGGACCAGGTCTACTCTGCTAAGTGCAGCATCTAGTGGTGATTTGGATTGTCTGAAATATGCACTTAAGAATGGATTTCCACGGAGGAGTAATTATACTGAGCGAATTGAAGATATTTTTTGTAGTTTGGAAACCTAAAAGGAGGGTTGTGGACCAGGTCTACTCTGCTAAGTGCAGCATCTAGTGGTGATTTGGATTGTCTGAAATATGCACTTAAGAATGGATTTCCACGGAGGAGTAATTATACTGAGCGAATTGAAGATATTTTTTGTAGTTTGTGTAGTTTGGAAACCTAAAAGGAGGGTTGTGGACCAGGTCTACTCTGCTAAGTGCAGCATCTAGTGGTGATTTGGATTGTCTGAAATATGCACTTAAGAATGGATTTCCACGGAGGAGTAATTATACTGAGCGAATTGAAAATATTTTTTGTAGTTTGTGTAGTTTGGAAACCTAAAAGGAGGGTTGTGGACCAGGTCTACTCTGCTAAGTGCAGCATCTAGTGGTGATTTGGATTGTCTGAAATATGCACTTAAGAATGGATTTCCACGGAGGAGTAATTATACTGAGCGAATTGAAGATATTTTTTGTAGTTTGTGTAGTTTGGAAACCTAAAAGGAGGGTTGTGGACCAGGTCTACTCTGCTAAGTGCAGCATCTAGTGGTGATTTGGATTGTCTGAAATATGCACTTAAGAATGGATTTCCACGGAGGAGTAATTATACTGAGCGAATTGAAGATATTTTTTGTAGTTTGTGTAGTTTGGAAACCTAAAAGGAGGGTTGTGGACCAGGTCTACTCTGCTAAGTGCAGCATCTAGTGGTGATTTGGATTGTCTGAAATATGCACTTAAGAATGGATTTCCACGGAGGAGTAATTATACTGAGCGAATTGAAGATATTTTTTGTAGTTTGTGTAGTTTGGAAACCTAAAAGGAGGGTTGTGGACCAGGTCTACTCTGCTAAGTGCAGCATCTAGTGGTGATTTGGATTGTCTGAAATATGCACTTAAGAATGGATTTCCACGGAGGAGTAATTATACTGAGCGAATTGAAGATATTTTTTGTAGTTTGTGTAGTTTGGAAACCTAAAAGGAGGGTTGTGGACCAGCTCTACTCTGCTAAGTGCAGCATCTAATGGTGATTTGGATTGTCTGAAATATGCACTTAAGAATGGATTTCCATGGAGGAGTAATTATACTGAGCGAATTGAAGATATTTTTTGTAGTTTGGAAACCAAAAAGGAGGGTTGTGGACCAGGTCTACTCTGCTAAGTGCAGCATCTAGTGGTGATTTGGATTGTCTGAAATATGCACTTAAGAATGGATTTCCATGGAGGAGTAATTATACTGAGCGAATTGAAGATATTTTTTGTAGTTTGTGTAGTTTGGAAACCTAAAAGGAGGGTTGTGGACCAGGTCTACTCTGCTAAGTGCAGCATCTAGTGGTGATTTGGATTGTCTGAAATATGCACTTAAGAATGGATTTCCACGGAGGAGTAATTATACTGAGCGAATTGAAGATATTTTTTGTAGTTTGTGTAGTTTGAAACCTAAAAGGAGGGTTGTGGACCAGGTCTACTCTGCTAAGTGCAGCATCTAGTGGTGATTTGGATTGTCTGAAATATGCACTTAAGAATGAATTTCCGCGGAGGAGTAATTATACTGAGCGAATTGAAAATATTTTTTGTAGTTTGTGTAGTTTGGAAACCTAAAAGGAGGGTTGTGGACCAGGTCTACTCTGCTAAGTGCAGCATCTAGTGGTGATTTGGATTGTCTGAAATATGCACTTAAGAATGGATTTCCATGGAGGAGTAATTATACTGAGCGAATTGAAAATATTTTTTGTAGTTTGTGTAGTTTGGAAACCTAAAAGGAGGGTTGTGGACCAGGTCTACTCTGCTAAGTGCAGCATCTAGTGGTGATTTGGATTGTCTGAAATATGCACTTAAGAATGGATTTCCACGGAGGAGTAATTATACTGAGCGAATTGAAGATATTTTTTGTAGTTTGTGTAGTTTGGAAACCTAAAAGGAGGGTTGTGGACCAGCTCTACTCTGCTAAGTGCAGCATCTAGTGGTGATTTGGATTGTCTGAAATATGCACTTAAGAAAGGATTTCCATGGAGGAGTAATTATACTGAGCGAATTGAAGATATTTTTTGTAGTTTGTGTAGTTTGGAAACCTATAAGGAGGGTTGTGGACCAGGTCTACTCTGCTAAGTGCAGCATCTAGTGGTGATTTGGATTGTCTGAAATATGCACTTAAGAATGGATTTCCATGGAGGAGTAATTATACTGAGCGAATTGAAGATATTTTTTATAGTTTGTGTAGTTTAAAAACCTAAAAGGAGGGTTGTGGACCAGGTCTACTCTGCTAAGTGCAGCATCTAGTGGTGATTTGGATTGTCTGAAATATGCACTAAAGAATGGATTTCCACGGAGGAGTAATTATACTGAGCGAATTGAAGATATTTTTTGTAGTTTGTGTAGTTTGGAAACCTAAAAGGAGGGTTGTGGACCAGGTCTACTCTGCTAAGTGCAGCATCTAGTGGTGATTTGGATTGTCTGAAATATGCACTTAAGAATGGATTTCCACGGAGGAGTAATTATACTGAGCGAATTGAAGATATTTTTTGTAGTTTGTGTAGTTTGGAAACCTAAAAGGAGGGTTGTGGACCAGGTCTACTCTGCTAAGTGCAGCATCTAGTGGTGATTTGGATTGTCTGAAATATGCACTTAAGAATGGATTTCCATGGAGGAGTAATTATACTGAGCGAAATGAAGATATTTTTTGTAGTTTGTGTAGTTTGGAAACCTAAAAGGAGGGTTGTGGACCAGGTCTACTCTGCTAAGTGCAGCATCTAGTGGTGATTTGGATTGTCTGAAATATGCACTCAAGAATGGATTTCCATGGAAGAGTAATTATACTGAGCGAATTGAAGATATTTTTTGTAGTTTGTGTAGTTTGGAAACCTAAAAGGAGGGTTGTGGACCAGGTCTACTCTGCTAAGTGCAGCATCTAGTGGTGATTTGGATTGTCTGAAATATGCACTTAAGAATGGATTTCCATGGAGGAGTAATTATACTGAGCGAATTGAAGATATTTTTTGTGTTTGTGTAGTGGATGGAAAGAGGTATGTACTGCTGCCGTTGGTACTGGTAACTTGTAAGGATTGAAGTTTAGAATTTGGATACCTAAAAGAAGGGTTGTGGACCAGGTCTACTCTGCTAAGTGCAGCATCTAGTGGTGATTTGGATTGTCTGAAATATGCACTTAAGAATGGATTTCCACGGAGGAGTAATTATACTGAGCGAATTGAAGATATTTTTTGTAGTTTGGAAACCTAAAAGGAGGGTTGTGGACCAGGTCTACTCTGCTAAGTGCAGCATCTAGTGGTGATTTGGATTGTCTGAAATATGCACTTAAGAATGGATTTCCACGGAGGAGTAATTATACTGAGCGAATTGAAGATATTTTTTGTAGTTTGTGTAGTTTGGAAACCTAAAAGGAGGGTTGTGGACCAGGTCTACTCTGCTAAGTGCAGCATCTAGTGGTGATTTGGATTGTCTGAAATATGCACTTAAGAATGAATTTCCACGGAGGAGTAATTATACTGAGCGAATTGAAAATATTTTTTGTAGTTTGTGTAGTTTGGAAACCTAAAAGGAGGGTTGTGGACCAGGTCTACTCTGCTAAGTGCAGCATCTAGTGGTGATTTGGATTGTCTGAAATATGCACTTAAGAAAAGATTTCCATGGAGGAGTAATTATACTGAGCGAATTGAAGATATTTTTTGTAGTTTGTGTAGTTTGGAAACCTAAAAGGAGGGTTGTGGACCAGGTCTACTCTGCTAAGTGCAGCATCTAGTGGTGATTTGGATTGTCTGAAATATGCACTCAAGAATGGATTTCCACGGAGGAGTAATTATACTGAGCGAATTGAAGATATTTTTTGTAGTTTGTGTAGTTTGGAAACCTAAAAGGAGGGTTGTGGACCAGGTCTACTCTGCTAAGTGCAGCATCTAGTGGTGATTTGGATTGTCTGAAATATGCACTTAAGAATGAATTTCCACGGAGGAGTAATTATACTGAGCGAATTGAAGATATTTTTTGTAGTTTGTGTAGTTTGGAAACCTAAAAGGAGGGTTGTGGACCAGGTCTTCTCTGCTAAGTGCAGCATCTAGTGGTGATTTGGATTGTCTGAAATATGCACTTAAGAATGGATTTCCATGGAGGAGTAATTATACTGAGCGAATTGAAGATATTTTTTGTAGTTTGTGTAGTTTGGAAACCTAAAAGGAGGGTTGTGGACCAGGTCTACTCTGCTAAGTGCAGCATCTAGTGGTGATTTGGATTGTCTGAAATATGCACTTAAGAAAGGATTTCCATGGAGGAGTAATTATACTGAGCGAATTGAAGATATTTTTTGTAGTTTGTGTAGTTTGGAAACCTAAAAGGAGGGTTGTGGACCAGGTCTACTCTGCTAAGTGCAGCATCTAGTGGTGATTTGGATTGTCTGAAATATGCACTTAAGAATGGATTTCCATGGAGGAGTAATTATACTGAGCGAATTGAAGATATTTTTTGTGGTTTGTGTAGTGGATGGAAAGAGGTATGTACTGCTGCCGTTGGTACTGGTAACTTGTAAGGATTGAAGTTTAGAATTTGGATACCTAAAAGAAGGGTTGTGGACCAGGTCTACTCTGCTAAGTGCAGCATCTAGTGGTGATTTGGATTGTCTGAAATATGCACTTAAGAATGGATTTCCACGGAGGAGTAATTATACTGAGCGAATTGAAGATATTTTTTGTAGTTTTGGAAACCTAAAAGGAGGGTTGTGGACCAGGTCTACTCTGCTAAGTGCAGCATCTAGTGGTGATTTGGATTGTCTGAAATATGCACTTAAGAATGGATTTCCACGGAGGAGTAATTATACTGAGCGAATTGAAGATATTTTTTGTAGTTTGTGTAGTTTGGAAACCTAAAAGGAGGGTTGTGGACCAGGTCTACTCTGCTAAGTGCAGCATCTAGTGGTGATTTGGATTGTCTGAAATATGCACTTAAGAATGAATTTCCACGGAGGAGTAATTATACTGAGCGAATTGAAAATATTTTTTGTAGTTTGTGTAGTTTGGAAACCTAAAAGGAGGGTTGTGGACCAGGTCTACTCTGCTAAGTGCAGCATCTAGTGGTGATTTGGATTGTCTGAAATATGCACTTAAGAATGGATTTCCACGGAGGAGTAATTATACTGAGCGAATTGAAGATATTTTTTGTAGTTTGTGTAGTTTGGAAACCTAAAAGGAGGGTTGTGGACCAGGTCTACTCTGCTAAGTGCAGCATCTAGTGGTGATTTGGATTGTCTGAAATATGCACTTAAGAATGGATTTCCATGGAGGAGTAATTATACTGAGCGAATTAAAGATATTTTTTGTAGTTTGTGTAGTTTGGAAACCTAAAAGGAGGGTTGGGGACCAGGTCTACTCTGCTAAGTGCAGCATCTAGTGGTGATTTGGATTGTCTGAAATATGCACTTAAGAAAGGATTTCCATGGAGGAGTAATTATACTGAGCGAATTGAAGATATTTTTTGTAGTTTGTGTAGTTTGGAAACCTAAAAGGAGGGTTGTGGACCAGGTCTACTCTGCTAAGTGCAGCATCTAGTGGTGATTTGGATTGTCTGAAATATGCACTTAAGAATGGATTTCCACGGAGGAGTAATTATACTGAGCGAATTGAAGATATTTTTTGTAGTTTGTGTAGTTTGGAAACCTAAAAGGAGGGTTGTGGACCAGCTCTACTCTGCTAAGTGCAGCATCTAGTGGTGATTTGGATTGTCTGAAATATGCACTTAAGAATGGATTTCCATGGAGGAGTAATTATACTGAGCGAATTGAAGATATTTTTTGTAGTTTGGAAACCAAAAGGAGGGTTGTGGACCAGGTCTACTCTGCTAAGTGCAGCATCTAGTGGTGATTTGGATTGTCTGAAATATGCACTTAAGAATGGATTTCCATGGAGGAGTAATTATACTGAGCGAATTGAAGATATTTTTTGTAGTTTGTGTAGTTTGGAAACCTAAAAGGAGGGTTGTGGACCAGGTCTACTCTGCTAAGTGCAGCATCTAGTGGTGATTTGGATTGTCTGAAATATGCACTTAAGAATGGATTTCCACGGAGGAGTAATTATACTGAGCGAATTGAAGATATTTTTTGTAGTTTGTGTAGTTTGGAAACCTAAAAGGAGGGTTGTGGACCAGGTCTACTCTGCTAAGTGCAGCATCTAGTGGTGATTTGGATTGTCTGAAATATGCACTTAAGAATGGATTTCCACGGAGGAGTAATTATACTGAGCGAATTGAAAATATTTTTTGTAGTTTGTGTAGTTTGGAAACCTAAAAGGAGGGTTGTGGACCAGGTCTACTCTGCTAAGTGCAGCATCTAGTGGTGATTTGGATTGTCTGAAATATGCACTTAAGAATGGATTTCCATGGAGGAGTAATTATACTGAGCGAATTGAAAATATTTTTTGTAGTTTGTGTAGTTTGGAAACCTAAAAGGAGGGTTGTGGACCAGGTCTACTCTGCTAAGTGCAGCATCTAGTGGTGATTTGGATTGTCTGAAATATGCACTTAAGAATGGATTTCCACGGAGGAGTAATTATACTGAGCGAATTGAAGATATTTTTTGTAGTTTGTGTAGTTTGGAAACCTAAAAGGAGGGTTGTGGACCAGGTCTACTCTGCTAAGTGCAGCATCTAGTGGTGATTTGGATTGTCTGAAATATGCACTTAAGAATGGATTTCCATGGAGGAGTAATTATACTGAGCGAATTGAAGATATTTTTTTGTAGTTTGGAAACCTAAAAGGAGGGTTGTGGACCAGGTCTACTCTGCTAAGTGCAGCATCTAGTGGTGATTTGGATTGTCTGAAATATGCACTTAAGAATGGATTTCCATGGAGGAGTAATTATACTGAGCGAATTGAAGATATTTTTTGTAGTTTGTGTAGTTTGGAAACCTAAAAGGAGGGTTGTGGACCAGGTCTACTCTGCTAAGTGCAGCATCTAGTGGTGATTTGGATTGTCTGAAATATGCACTTAAGAATGGATTTCCACGGAGGAGTAATTATACTGAGCGAATTGAAGATATTTTTTGTAGTTTGTGTAGTTTGGAAACCTAAAAGGAGGGTTGTGGACCAGGTCTACTCTGCTAAGTGCAGCATCTAGTGGTGATTTGGATTGTCTGAAATATGCACTTAAGAATGGATTTCCACGGAGGAGTAATTATACTGAGCGAATTGAAAATATTTTTTGTAGTTTGTGTAGTTTGGAAACCTAAAAGGAGGGTTGTGGACCAGGTCTACTCTGCTAAGTGCAGCATCTAGTGGTGATTTGGATTGTCTGAAATATGCACTTAAGAATGGATTTCCCCGGAGGAGTAATTATACTGAGCGAATTGAAGATATTTTTTGTAGTTTGTGTAGTTTGGAAACCTAAAAGGAGGGTTGTGGACCAGGTCTACTCTGCTAAGTGCAGCATCTAGTGGTGATTTGGATTGTCTGAAATATGCACTTAAGAATGGATTTCCATGGAGGAGTAATTATACTGAGCGAATTGAAAATATTTTTTGTAGTTTGTGTAGTTTGGAAACCTAAAAGGAGGGTTGTGGACCAGGTCTACTCTGCTAAGTGCAGCATCTAGTGGTGATTTGGATTGTCTGAAATATGCACTTAAGAATGGATTTCCACGGAGGAGTAATTATACTGAGCGAATTGAAAATATTTTTTGTAGTTTGTGTAGTTTGGAAACCTAAAAGGAGGGTTGTGGACCAGGTCTACTCTGCTAAGTGCAGCATCTAGTGGTGATTTGGATTGTCTGAAATATGCACTTAAGAATGGATTTCCACGGAGGAGTAATTATACTGAGCGAATTGAAGATATTTTTTGTAGTTTGTGTAGTTTGGAAACCTAAAAGGAGGGTTGTGGACCAGGTCTACTCTGCTAAGTGCAGCATCTAGTGGTGATTTGGATTGTCTGAAATATGCACTTAAGAATGGATTTCCATGGAGGAGTAATTATACTGAGCGAATTGAAGATATTTTTTGTAGTTTGTGTAGTTTAAAAACCTAAAAGGAGGGTTGTGGACCAGGTCTACTCTGCTAAGTGCAGCATCTAGTGGTGATTTGGATTGTCTGAAATATGCACTTAAGAATGGATTTCCACGGAGGAGTAATTATACTGAGCGAATTGAAGATATTTTTTGTAGTTTGTGTAGTTTGGAAACCTAAAAGGAGGGTTGTGGACCAGGTCTACTCTGCTAAGTGCAGCATCTAGTGGTGATTTGGATTGTCTGAAATATGCACTTAAGAATGGATTTCCACGGAGGAGTAATTATACTGAGCGAATTGAAGATATTTTTTGTAGTTTGTGTAGTTTGGAAACCTAAAAGGAGGGTTGTGGACCAGGTCTACTCTGCTAAGTGCAGCATCTAGTGGTGATTTGGATTGTCTGAAATATGCACTTAAGAATGGATTTCCATGGAGGAGTAATTATACTGAGCGAATTGAAGATATTTTTTGTAGTTTGTGTAGTTTGGAAACCTAAAAGGAGGGTTGTGGACCAGGTCTACTCTGCTAAGTGCAGCATCTAGTGGTGATTTGGATTGTCTGAAATATGCACTTAAGAATGGATTTCCATGGAAGAGTAATTATACTGAGCGAATTGAAGATATTTTTTGTAGTTTGTGTAGTTTGGAAACCTAAAAGGAGGGTTGTGGACCAGGTCTACTCTGCTAAGTGCAGCATCTAGTGGTGATTTGGATTGTCTGAAATATGCACTTAAGAATGGATTTCCATGGAGGAGTAATTATACTGAGCGAATTGAAGATATTTTTTGTGGTTTGTGTAGTGGATGGAAAGAGGTATGTACTGCTGCCGTTGGTACTGGTAACTTCTAAGGATTGAAGTTTAGAATTTGGATACCTAAAAGAAGGGTTGTGGACCAGGTCTACTCTGCTAAGTGCAGCATCTAGTGGTGATTTGGATTGTCTGAAATATGCACTTAAGAATGGATTTCCACGGAGGAGTAATTATACTGAGCGAATTGAAGATATTTTTTTGTAGTTTGGAAACCTAAAAGGAGGGTTGTGGACCAGGTCTACTCTGCTAAGTGCAGCATCTAGTGGTGATTTGGATTGTCTGAAATATGCACTTAAGAATGGATTTCCACGGAGGAGTAATTATACTGAGCGAATTGAAGATATTTTTTGTAGTTTGTGTAGTTTGGAAACCTAAAAGGAGGGTTGTGGACCAGGTCTACTCTGCTAAGTGCAGCATCTAGTGGTGATTTGGATTGTCTGAAATATGCACTTAAGAATGGATTTCCACGGAGGAGTAATTATACTGAGCGAATTGAAGATATTTTTTGTAGTTTGTGTAGTTTGGAAACCTAAAAGGAGGGTTGTGGACCAGGTCTACTCTGCTAAGTGCAGCATCTAGTGGTGATTTGGATTGTCTGAAATATGCACTTAAGAATGGATTTCCATGGAGGAGTAATTATACTGAGCGAATTGAAGATATTTTTTGTAGTTTGTGTAGTTTGGAAACCTAAAAGGAGGGTTGTGGACCAGGTCTACTCTGCTAAGTGCAGCATCTAGTGGTGATTTGGATTGTCTGAAATATGCACTTAAGAATGGATTTCCACGGAGGAGTAATTATACTGAGCGAATTGAAGATATTTTTTGTAGTTTGTGTAGTTTGGAAACCTAAAAGGAGGGTTGTGGACCAGGTCTACTCTGCTAAGTGCAGCATCTAGTGGTGATTTGGATTGTCTGAAATATGCACTTAAGAATGGATTTCCACGGAGGAGTAATTATACTGAGCGAATTGAAGATATTTTTTGTAGTTTGTGTAGTTTGGAAACCTAAAAGGAGGGTTGTGGACCAGGTCTACTCTGCTAAGTGCAGCATCTAGTGGTGATTTGGATTGTCTGAAATATGCACTTAAGAATGGATTTCCACGGAGGAGTAATTATACTGAGCGAATTGAAGATATTTTTTGTAGTTTGTGTAGTTTGGAAACCTAAAAGGAGGGTTGTGGACCAGGTCTACTCTGCTAAGTGCAGCATCTAGTGGTGATTTGGATTGTCTGAAATATGCACTTAAGAATGGATTTCCACGGAGGAGTAATTATACTGAGCGAATTGAAGATATTTTTTGTAGTTTGTGTAGTTTGGAAACCTAAAAGGAGGGTTGTGGACCAGGTCTACTCTGCTAAGTGCAGCATCTAGTGGTGATTTGGATTGTCTGAAATATGCACTTAAGAATGGATTTCCATGGAGGAGTAATTATACTGAGCGAATTGAAGATATTTTTTGTAGTTTGTGTAGTTTGGAAACCTAAAAGGAGGGTTGTGGACCAGGTCTACTCTGCTAAGTGCAGCATCTAGTGGTGATTTGGATTGTCTGAAATATGCACTTAAGAATGGATTTCCATGGAGGAGTAATTATACTGAGCGAATTGAAGATATTTTTTGTAGTTTGTGTAGTTTGGAAACCTAAAAGGAGGGTTGTGGACCAGGTCTACTCTGCTAAGTGCAGCATCTAGTGGTGATTTGGATTGTCTGAAATATGCACTTAAGAATGGATTTCCATGGAGGAGTAATTATACTGAGCGAATTGAAGATATTTTTTGTGGTTTGTGTAGTGGATGGAAAGAGGTATGTACTGCTGCCGTTGGTACTGGTAACTTGTAAGGATTGAAGTTTAGAATTTGGATACCTAAAAGGAGGGTTGTGGACCAGGTCTACTCTGCTAAGTGCAGCATCTAGTGGTGATTTGGATTGTCTGAAATATGCACTTAAGAATGGATTTCCACGGAGGAGTAATTATACTGAGCGAATTGAAGATATTTTTTGTAGTTTGTGTAGTTTGGAAACCTAAAAGGAGGGTTGTGGACCAGGTCTACTCTGCTAAGTGCAGCATCTAGTGGTGATTTGGATTGTCTGAAATATGCACTTAAGAATGGATTTCCACGGAGGAGTAATTATACTGAGCGAATTGAAGATATTTTTTGTAGTTTGTGTAGTTTGGAAACCTAAAAGGAGGGTTGTGGACCAGGTCTACTCTGCTAAGTGCAGCATCTAGTGGTGATTTGGATTGTCTGAAATATGCACTTAAGAATGGATTTCCACGGAGGAGTAATTATACTGAGCGAATTGAAGATATTTTTTGTAGTTTGTGTAGTTTGGAAACCTAAAAGGAGGGTTGTGGACCAGGTCTACTCTGCTAAGTGCAGCATCTAGTGGTGATTTGGATTGTCTGAAATATGCACTTAAGAATGGATTTCCACGGAGGAGTAATTATACTGAGCGAATTGAAGATATTTTTTGTAGTTTGTGTAGTTTGGAAACCTAAAAGGAGGGTTGTGGACCAGGTCTACTCTGCTAAGTGCAGCATCTAGTGGTGATTTGGATTGTCTGAAATATGCACTTAAGAATGGATTTCCATGGAGGAGTAATTATACTGAGCGAATTGAAGATATTTTTTGTAGTTTGTGTAGTTTGGAAACCTAAAAGGAGGGTTGTGGACCAGGTCTACTCTGCTAAGTGCAGCATCTAGTGGTGATTTGGATTGTCTGAAATATGCACTTAAGAATGGATTTCCATGGAGGAGTAATTATACTGAGCGAATTGAAGATATTTTTTTGTAGTTTGGAAACCTAAAAGGAGGGTTGTGGACCAGGTCTACTCTGCTAAGTGCAGCATCTAGTGGTGATTTGGATTGTCTGAAATATGCACTTAAGAATGGATTTCCATGGAGGAGTAATTATACTGAGCGAATTGAAGATATTTTTTGTAGTTTGTGTAGTTTGGAAACCTAAAAGGAGGGTTGTGGACCAGGTCTACTCTGCTAAGTGCAGCATCTAGTGGTGATTTGGATTGTCTGAAATATGCACTTAAGAATGGATTTCCACGGAGGAGTAATTATACTGAGCGAATTGAAGATATTTTTTGTAGTTTGTGTAGTTTGGAAACCTAAAAGGAGGGTTGTGGACCAGGTCTACTCTGCTAAGTGCAGCATCTAGTGGTGATTTGGATTGTCTGAAATATGCACTTAAGAATGGATTTCCACGGAGGAGTAATTATACTGAGCGAATTGAAGATATTTTTTGTAGTTTGTGTAGTTTGGAAACCTAAAAGGAGGGTTGTGGACCAGGTCTACTCTGCTAAGTGCAGCATCTAGTGGTGATTTGGATTGTCTGAAATATGCACTTAAGAATGGATTTCCACGGAGGAGTAATTATACTGAGCGAATTGAAGATATTTTTTGTAGTTTGTGTAGTTTGGAAACCTAAAAGGAGGGTTGTGGACCAGGTCTACTCTGCTAAGTGCAGCATCTAGTGGTGATTTGGATTGTCTGAAATATGCACTTAAGAATGGATTTCCATGGAGGAGTAATTATACTGAGCGAATTGAAGATATTTTTTGTAGTTTGTGTAGTTTGAAAACCTAAAAGGAGGGTTGTGGACCAGGTCTACTCTGCTAAGTGCAGCATCTAGTGGTGATTTGGATTGTCTGAAATATGCACTTAAGAATGGATTTCCACGGAGGAGTAATTATACTGAGCGAATTGAAGATATTTTTTGTAGTTTGTGTAGTTTGGAAACCTAAAAGGAGGGTTGTGGACCAGGTCTACTCTGCTAAGTGCAGCATCTAGTGGTGATTTGGATTGTCTGAAATATGCACTTAAGAATGGATTTCCACGGAGGAGTAATTATACTGAGCGAATTGAAGATATTTTTTGTAGTTTGTGTAGTTTGGAAACCTAAAAGGAGGGTTGTGGACCAGGTCTACTCTGCTAAGTGCAGCATCTAGTGGTGATTTGGATTGTCTGAAATATGCACTTAAGAAAGGATTTCCATGGAGGAGTAATTATACTGAGCGAATTGAAGATATTTTTTGTAGTTTGTGTAGTTTGGAAACCTAAAAGGAGGGTTGTGGACCAGGTCTACTCTGCTAAGTGCAGCATCTAGTGGTGATTTGGATTGTCTGAAATATGCACTTAAGAATGGATTTCCATGGAGGAGTAATTATACTGAGCGAATTGAAGATATTTTTTGTAGTTTGTGTAGTTTGGAAACCTAAAAGGAGGGTTGTGGACCAGGTCTACTCTGCTAAGTGCAGCATCTAGTGGTGATTTGGATTGTCTGAAATATGCACTTAAGAATGGATTTCCACGGAGGAGTAATTATACTGAGCGAATTGAAGATATTTTTTGTAGTTTGTGTAGTTTGGAAACCTAAAAGGAGGGTTGTGGACCAGGTCTACTCTGCTAAGTGCAGCATCTAGTGGTGATTTGGATTGTCTGAAATATGCACTTAAGAATGGATTTCCACGGAGGAGTAATTATACTGAGCGAATTGAAGATATTTTTTGTAGTTTGTGTAGTTTGGAAACCTAAAAGGAGGGTTGTGGACCAGGTCTACTCTGCTAAGTGCAGCATCTAGTGGTGATTTGGATTGTCTGAAATATGCACTTAAGAATGGATTTCCATGGAGGAGTAATTATACTGAGCGAATTGAAGATATTTTTTGTAGTTTGTGTAGTTTGGAAACCTAAAAGGAGGGTTGTGGACCAGGTCTACTCTGCTAAGTGCAGCATCTAGTGGTGATTTGGATTGTCTGAAATATGCACTTAAGAATGGATTTCCATGGAGGAGTAATTATACTGAGCGAATTGAAGATATTTTTTGTAGTTTGGAAACCTAAAAGGAGGGTTGTGGACCAGGTCTACTCTGCTAAGTGCAGCATCTAGTGGTGATTTGGATTGTCTGAAATATGCACTTAAGAATGGATTTCCATGGAGGAGTAATTATACTGAGCGAATTGAAGATATTTTTTGTAGTTTGTGTAGTTTGGAAACCTAAAAGGAGGGTTGTGGACCAGGTCTACTCTGCTAAGTGCAGCATCTAGTGGTGATTTGGATTGTCTGAAATATGCACTTAAGAATGGATTTCCACGGAGGAGTAATTATACTGAGCGAATTGAAGATATTTTTTGTAGTTTGTGTAGTTTGGAAACCTAAAAGGAGGGTTGTGGACCAGGTCTACTCTGCTAAGTGCAGCATCTAGTGGTGATTTGGATTGTCTGAAATATGCACTTAAGAATGGATTTCCACGGAGGAGTAATTATACTGAGCGAATTGAAGATATTTTTTGTAGTTTGTGTAGTTTGGAAACCTAAAAGGAGGGTTGTGGACCAGGTCTACTCTGCTAAGTGCAGCATCTAGTGGTGATTTGGATTGTCTGAAATATGCACTTAAGAAAGGATTTCCATGGAGGAGTAATTATACTGAGCGAATTGAAGATATTTTTTGTAGTTTGTGTAGTTTGGAAACCTAAAAGGAGGGTTGTGGACCAGGTCTACTCTGCTAAGTGCAGCATCTAGTGGTGATTTGGATTGTCTGAAATATGCACTTAAGAATGGATTTCCATGGAGGAGTAATTATACTGAGCGAATTGAAGATATTTTTTGTAGTTTGTGTAGTTTGGAAACCTAAAAGGAGGGTTGTGGACCAGGTCTACTCTGCTAAGTGCAGCATCTAGTGGTGATTTGGATTGTCTGAAATATGCACTTAAGAATGGATTTCCATGGAGGAGTAATTATACTGAGCGAATTGAAGATATTTTTTGTAGTTTGTGTAGTTTGGAAACCTAAAAGGAGGGTTGTGGACCAGGTCTACTCTGCTAAGTGCAGCATCTAGTGGTGATTTGGATTGTCTGAAATATGCACTTAAGAATGGATTTCCATGGAGGAGTAATTATACTGAGCGAATTGAAGATATTTTTTGTAGTTTGTGTAGTTTGGAAACCTAAAAGGAGGGTTGTGGACCAGGTCTACTCTGCTAAGTGCAGCATCTAGTGGTGATTTGGATTGTCTGAAATATGCACTTAAGAATGGATTTCCATGGAGGAGTAATTATACTGAGCGAATTGAAGATATTTTTGTAGTAGTTTGGAAACCTAAAAGGAGGGTTGTGGACCAGGTCTACTCTGCTAAGTGCAGCATCTAGTGGTGATTTGGATTGTCTGAAATATGCACTTAAGAATGGATTTCCATGGAGGAGTAATTATACTGAGCGAATTGAAGATATTTTTTGTAGTTTGTGTAGTTTGGAAACCTAAAAGGAGGGTTGTGGACCAGGTCTACTCTGCTAAGTGCAGCATCTAGTGGTGATTTGGATTGTCTGAAATATGCACTTAAGAATGGATTTCCACGGAGGAGTAATTATACTGAGCGAATTGAAGATATTTTTTGTAGTTTGTGTAGTTTGGAAACCTAAAAGGAGGGTTGTGGACCAGGTCTACTCTGCTAAGTGCAGCATCTAGTGGTGATTTGGATTGTCTGAAATATGCACTTAAGAATGGATTTCCATGGAGGAGTAATTATACTGAGCGAATTGAAGATATTTTTTGTAGTTTGTGTAGTTTGGAAACCTAAAAGGAGGGTTGTGGACCAGGTCTACTCTGCTAAGTGCAGCATCTAGTGGTGATTTGGATTGTCTGAAATATGCACTTAAGAATGGATTTCCATGGAGGAGTAATTATACTGAGCGAATTGAAGATATTTTTTGTAGTTTGTGTAGTTTGGAAACCTAAAAGGAGGGTTGTGGACCAGGTCTACTCTGCTAAGTGCAGCATCTAGTGGTGATTTGGATTGTCTGAAATATGCACTTAAGAATGGATTTCCACGGAGGAGTAATTATACTGAGCGAATTGAAGATATTTTTTGTAGTTTGTGTAGTTTGGAAACCTAAAAGGAGGGTTGTGGACCAGGTCTACTCTGCTAAGTGCAGCATCTAGTGGTGATTTGGATTGTCTGAAATATGCACTTAAGAATGGATTTCCACGGAGGAGTAATTATACTGAGCGAATTGAAGATATTTTTTGTAGTTTGTGTAGTTTGGAAACCTAAAAGGAGGGTTGTGGACCAGGTCTACTCTGCTAAGTGCAGCATCTAGTGGTGATTTGGATTGTCTGAAATATGCACTTAAGAATGGATTTCCATGGAGGAGTAATTATACTGAGCGAATTGAAGATATTTTTTGTAGTTTGTGTAGTTTGGAAACCTAAAAGGAGGGTTGTGGACCAGGTCTACTCTGCTAAGTGCAGCATCTAGTGGTGATTTGGATTGTCTGAAATATGCACTTAAGAATGGATTTCCATGGAGGAGTAATTATACTGAGCGAATTGAAGATATTTTTTGTAGTTTGTGTAGTTTGGAAACCTAAAAGGAGGGTTGTGGACCAGGTCTACTCTGCTAAGTGCAGCATCTAGTGGTGATTTGGATTGTCTGAAATATGCACTTAAGAATGGATTTCCATGGAGGAGTAATTATACTGAGCGAATTGAAGATATTTTTTGTAGTTTGTGTAGTTTGGAAACCTAAAAGGAGGGTTGTGGACCAGGTCTACTCTGCTAAGTGCAGCATCTAGTGGTGATTTGGATTGTCTGAAATATGCACTTAAGAATGGATTTCCACGGAGGAGTAATTATACTGAGCGAATTGAAGATATTTTTTGTAGTTTGTGTAGTTTGGAAACCTAAAAGGAGGGTTGTGGACCAGGTCTACTCTGCTAAGTGCAGCATCTAGTGGTGATTTGGATTGTCTGAAATATGCACTTAAGAATGGATTTCCACGGAGGAGTAATTATACTGAGCGAATTGAAGATATTTTTTGTAGTTTGTGTAGTTTGGAAACCTAAAAGGAGGGTTGTGGACCAGGTCTACTCTGCTAAGTGCAGCATCTAGTGGTGATTTGGATTGTCTGAAATATGCACTTAAGAATGGATTTCCATGGAGGAGTAATTATACTGAGCGAATTGAAGATATTTTTTGTAGTTTGTGTAGTTTGGAAACCTAAAAGGAGGGTTGTGGACCAGGTCTACTCTGCTAAGTGCAGCATCTAGTGGTGATTTGGATTGTCTGAAATATGCACTTAAGAATGGATTTCCACGGAGGAGTAATTATACTGAGCGAATTGAAGATATTTTTTGTAGTTTGTGTAGTTTGGAAACCTAAAAGGAGGGTTGTGGACCAGGTCTACTCTGCTAAGTGCAGCATCTAGTGGTGATTTGGATTGTCTGAAATATGCACTTAAGAATGGATTTCCATGGAGGAGTAATTATACTGAGCGAATTGAAGATATTTTTTGTAGTTTGTGTAGTTTGGAAACCTAAAAGGAGGGTTGTGGACCAGGTCTACTCTGCTAAGTGCAGCATCTAGTGGTGATTTGGATTGTCTGAAATATGCACTTAAGAATGGATTTCCATGGAGGAGTAATTATACTGAGCGAATTGAAGATATTTTTTGTAGTTTGTGTAGTTTGGAAACCTAAAAGGAGGGTTGTGGACCAGGTCTACTCTGCTAAGTGCAGCATCTAGTGGTGATTTGGATTGTCTGAAATATGCACTTAAGAATGGATTTCCATGGAGGAGTAATTATACTGAGCGAATTGAAGATATTTTTTGTAGTTTGTGTAGTTTGGAAACCTAAAAGGAGGGTTGTGGACCAGGTCTACTCTGCTAAGTGCAGCATCTAGTGGTGATTTGGATTGTCTGAAATATGCACTTAAGAATGGATTTCCATGGAGGAGTAATTATACTGAGCGAATTGAAGATATTTTTTGTAGTTTGTGTAGTTTGGAAACCTAAAAGGAGGGTTGTGGACCAGGTCTACTCTGCTAAGTGCAGCATCTAGTGGTGATTTGGATTGTCTGAAATATGCACTTATGAAAGGATTTCCATGAAGGAGTAATTATACTGAGCGAATTGAAGATATTTTTTGTGGTTTGTGTAGTGGATGGAAAGAGGTATGTACTGCTGCCGTTGGTACTGGTAACTTGTAAGGATTGAAGTTTAGAATTTGGATACCTAAAAGAAGGGTTGTGGACCAGGTCTACTCTGCTAAGTGCAGCATCTAGTGGTGATTTGGATTGTCTGAAATATGCACTTAAGAATGGATTTCCATGGAGGAGTAATTATACTGAGCGAATTGAAGATATTTTTTGTAGTTTGTGTAGTTTGGAAACCTAAAAGGAGGGTTGTGGACCAGGTCTACTCTGCTAAGTGCAGCATCTAGTGGTGATTTGGATTGTCTGAAATATGCACTTAAGAATGGATTTCCACGGAGGAGTAATTATACTGAGCGAATTGAAGATATTTTTTGTAGTTTGTGTAGTTTGGAAACCTAAAAGGAGGGTTGTGGACCAGGTCTACTCTGCTAAGTGCAGCATCTAGTGGTGATTTGGATTGTCTGAAATATGCACTTAAGAATGGATTTCCACGGAGGAGTAATTATACTGAGCGAATTGAAGATATTTTTTGTAGTTTGTGTAGTTTGGAAACCTAAAAGGAGGGTTGTGGACCAGGTCTACTCTGCTAAGTGCAGCATCTAGTGGTGATTTGGATTGTCTGAAATATGCACTTAAGAATGGATTTCCACGGAGGAGTAATTATACTGAGCGAATTGAAGATATTTTTTGTAGTTTGTGTAGTTTGGAAACCTAAAAGGAGGGTTGTGGACCAGGTCTACTCTGCTAAGTGCAGCATCTAGTGGTGATTTGGATTGTCTGAAATATGCACTTAAGAATGGATTTCCACGGAGGAGTAATTATACTGAGCGAATTGAAGATATTTTTTGTAGTTTGTGTAGTTTGGAAACCTAAAAGGAGGGTTGTGGACCAGGTCTACTCTGCTAAGTGCAGCATCTAGTGGTGATTTGGATTGTCTGAAATATGCACTTAAGAATGGATTTCCATGGAGGAGTAATTATACTGAGCGAATTGAAGATATTTTTTGTAGTTTGTGTAGTTTGGAAACCTAAAAGGAGGGTTGTGGACCAGGTCTACTCTGCTAAGTGCAGCATCTAGTGGTGATTTGGATTGTCTGAAATATGCACTTAAGAATGGATTTCCATGGAGGAGTAATTATACTGAGCGAATTGAAGATATTTTTTGTAGTTTGTGTAGTTTGGAAACCTAAAAGGAGGGTTGTGGACCAGGTCTACTCTGCTAAGTGCAGCATCTAGTGGTGATTTGGATTGTCTGAAATATGCACTTAAGAATGGATTTCCATGGAGGAGTAATTATACTGAGCGAATTGAAGATATTTTTTGTAGTTTGTGTAGTTTGGAAACCTAAAAGGAGGGTTGTGGACCAGGTCTACTCTGCTAAGTGCAGCATCTAGTGGTGATTTGGATTGTCTGAAATATGCACTTAAGAATGGATTTCCATGGAGGAGTAATTATACTGAGCGAATTGAAGATATTTTTTGTAGTTTGTGTAGTTTGGAAACCTAAAAGGAGGGTTGTGGACCAGGTCTACTCTGCTAAGTGCAGCATCTAGTGGTGATTTGGATTGTCTGAAATATGCACTTAAGAATGGATTTCCACGGAGGAGTAATTATACTGAGCGAATTGAAGATATTTTTTGTAGTTTGTGTAGTTTGGAAACCTAAAAGGAGGGTTGTGGACCAGGTCTACTCTGCTAAGTGCAGCATCTAGTGGTGATTTGGATTGTCTGAAATATGCACTTAAGAATGGATTTCCATGGAGGAGTAATTATACTGAGCGAATTGAAGATATTTTTTGTAGTTTGTGTAGTTTGGAAACCTAAAAGGAGGGTTGTGGACCAGGTCTACTCTGCTAAGTGCAGCATCTAGTGGTGATTTGGATTGTCTGAAATATGCACTTAAGAATGGATTTCCATGGAGGAGTAATTATACTGAGCGAATTGAAGATATTTTTTGTAGTTTGTGTAGTTTGGAAACCTAAAAGGAGGGTTGTGGACCAGGTCTACTCTGCTAAGTGCAGCATCTAGTGGTGATTTGGATTGTCTGAAATATGCACTTAAGAATGGATTTCCATGGAGGAGTAATTATACTGAGCGAATTGAAGATATTTTTTGTGTTTGTGTAGTGGATGGAAAGAGGTATGTACTGCTGCGTTGTACTGGTAACTTGTAAGGATTAAAGTTAGAATTGGATACCTAAAAGGAGGGTTGTGGACCAGGTCTACTCTGCTAAGTGCAGCATCTAGTGGTGATTTGGATTGTCTGAAATATGCACTTAAGAATGGATTTCCATGGAGGAGTAATTATACTGAGCGAATTGAAGATATTTTTTGTAGTTTGTGTAGTTTGGAAACCTAAAAGGAGGGTTGTGGACCAGGTCTACTCTGCTAAGTGCAGCATCTAGTGGTGATTTGGATTGTCTGAAATATGCACTTAAGAATGGATTTCCACGGAGGAGTAATTATACTGAGCGAATTGAAGATATTTTTTGTAGTTTGTGTAGTTTGGAAACCTAAAAGGAGGGTTGTGGACCAGGTCTACTCTGCTAAGTGCAGCATCTAGTGGTGATTTGGATTGTCTGAAATATGCACTTAAGAATGGATTTCCATGGAGGAGTAATTATACTGAGCGAATTGAAGATATTTTTTGTAGTTTGTGTAGTTTGGAAACCTAAAAGGAGGGTTGTGGACCAGGTCTACTCTGCTAAGTGCAGCATCTAGTGGTGATTTGGATTGTCTGAAATATGCACTTAAGAATGGATTTCCATGGAGGAGTAATTATACTGAGCGAATTGAAGATATTTTTTGTAGTTTGTGTAGTTTGGAAACCTAAAAGGAGGGTTGTGGACCAGGTCTACTCTGCTAAGTGCAGCATCTAGTGGTGATTTGGATTGTCTGAAATATGCACTTAAGAATGGATTTCCATGGAGGAGTAATTATACTGAGCGAATTGAAGATATTTTTTGTAGTTTGTGTAGTTTGGAAACCTAAAAGGAGGGTTGTGGACCAGGTCTACTCTGCTAAGTGCAGCATCTAGTGGTGATTTGGATTGTCTGAAATATGCACTTAAGAATGGATTTCCATGGAGGAGTAATTATACTGAGCGAATTGAAGATATTTTTTGTAGTTTGTGTAGTTTGGAAACCTAAAAGGAGGGTTGTGGACCAGGTCTACTCTGCTAAGTGCAGCATCTAGTGGTGATTTGGATTGTCTGAAATATGCACTTAAGAATGGATTTCCATGGAGGAGTAATTATACTGAGCGAATTGAAGATATTTTTTGTAGTTTGTGTAGTTTGGAAACCTAAAAGGAGGGTTGTGGACCAGGTCTACTCTGCTAAGTGCAGCATCTAGTGGTGATTTGGATTGTCTGAAATATGCACTTAAGAATGGATTTCCATGGAGGAGTAATTATACTGAGCGAATTGAAGATATTTTTTGTAGTTTGTGTAGTTTGGAAACCTAAAAGGAGGGTTGTGGACCAGGTCTACTCTGCTAAGTGCAGCATCTAGTGGTGATTTGGATTGTCTGAAATATGCACTTAAGAATGGATTTCCACGGAGGAGTAATTATACTGAGCGAATTGAAGATATTTTTTGTAGTTTGTGTAGTTTGGAAACCTAAAAGGAGGGTTGTGGACCAGGTCTACTCTGCTAAGTGCAGCATCTAGTGGTGATTTGGATTGTCTGAAATATGCACTTAAGAATGGATTTCCATGGAGGAGTAATTATACTGAGCGAATTGAAGATATTTTTTGTAGTTTGTGTAGTTTGGAAACCTAAAAGGAGGGTTGTGGACCAGGTCTACTCTGCTAAGTGCAGCATCTAGTGGTGATTTGGATTGTCTGAAATATGCACTTAAGAATGGATTTCCATGGAGGAGTAATTATACTGAGCGAATTGAAGATATTTTTTGTAGTTTGTGTAGTTTGGAAACCTAAAAGGAGGGTTGTGGACCAGGTCTACTCTGCTAAGTGCAGCATCTAGTGGTGATTTGGATTGTCTGAAATATGCACTTAAGAATGGATTTCCATGGAGGAGTAATTATACTGAGCGAATTGAAGATATTTTTTGTAGTTTGTGTAGTTTGGAAACCTAAAAGGAGGGTTGTGGACCAGGTCTACTCTGCTAAGTGCAGCATCTAGTGGTGATTTGGATTGTCTGAAATATGCACTTAAGAATGGATTTCCATGGAGGAGTAATTATACTGAGCGAATTGAAGATATTTTTTGTAGTTTGTGTAGTTTGGAAACCTAAAAGGAGGGTTGTGGACCAGGTCTACTCTGCTAAGTGCAGCATCTAGTGGTGATTTGGATTGTCTGAAATATGCACTTAAGAATGGATTTCCATGGAGGAGTAATTATACTGAGCGAATTGAAGATATTTTTTGTAGTTTGTGTAGTTTGGAAACCTAAAAGGAGGGTTGTGGACCAGGTCTACTCTGCTAAGTGCAGCATCTAGTGGTGATTTGGATTGTCTGAAATATGCACTTAAGAATGGATTTCCACGGAGGAGTAATTATACTGAGCGAATTGAAGATATTTTTTGTAGTTTGTGTAGTTTGGAAACCTAAAAGGAGGGTTGTGGACCAGGTCTACTCTGCTAAGTGCAGCATCTAGTGGTGATTTGGATTGTCTGAAATATGCACTTAAGAATGGATTTCCATGGAGGAGTAATTATACTGAGCGAATTGAAGATATTTTTTGTAGTTTGTGTAGTTTGGAAACCTAAAAGGAGGGTTGTGGACCAGGTCTACTCTGCTAAGTGCAGCATCTAGTGGTGATTTGGATTGTCTGAAATATGCACTTAAGAATGGATTTCCATGGAGGAGTAATTATACTGAGCGAATTGAAGATATTTTTTGTAGTTTGTGTAGTTTGGAAACCTAAAAGGAGGGTTGTGGACCAGGTCTACTCTGCTAAGTGCAGCATCTAGTGGTGATTTGGATTGTCTGAAATATGCACTTAAGAATGGATTTCCACGGAGGAGTAATTATACTGAGCGAATTGAAGATATTTTTTGTAGTTTGTGTAGTTTGGAAACCTAAAAGGAGGGTTGTGGACCAGGTCTACTCTGCTAAGTGCAGCATCTAGTGGTGATTTGGATTGTCTGAAATATGCACTTAAGAATGGATTTCCACGGAGGAGTAATTATACTGAGCGAATTGAAGATATTTTTTGTAGTTTGTGTAGTTTGGAAACCTAAAAGGAGGGTTGTGGACCAGGTCTACTCTGCTAAGTGCAGCATCTAGTGGTGATTTGGATTGTCTGAAATATGCACTTAAGAATGGATTTCCATGGAGGAGTAATTATACTGAGCGAATTGAAGATATTTTTTGTAGTTTGTGTAGTTTGGAAACCTAAAAGGAGGGTTGTGGACCAGGTCTACTCTGCTAAGTGCAGCATCTAGTGGTGATTTGGATTGTCTGAAATATGCACTTAAGAATGGATTTCCATGGAGGAGTAATTATACTGAGCGAATTGAAGATATTTTTTGTAGTTTGTGTAGTTTGGAAACCTAAAAGGAGGGTTGTGGACCAGGTCTACTCTGCTAAGTGCAGCATCTAGTGGTGATTTGGATTGTCTGAAATATGCACTTAAGAATGGATTTCCACGGAGGAGTAATTATACTGAGCGAATTGAAGATATTTTTTGTAGTTTGTGTAGTTTGGAAACCTAAAAGGAGGGTTGTGGACCAGGTCTACTCTGCTAAGTGCAGCATCTAGTGGTGATTTGGATTGTCTGAAATATGCACTTAAGAATGGATTTCCACGGAGGAGTAATTATACTGAGCGAATTGAAGATATTTTTTGTAGTTTGTGTAGTTTGGAAACCTAAAAGGAGGGTTGTGGACCAGGTCTACTCTGCTAAGTGCAGCATCTAGTGGTGATTTGGATTGTCTGAAATATGCACTTAAGAATGGATTTCCACGGAGGAGTAATTATACTGAGCGAATTGAAGATATTTTTTGTAGTTTGTGTAGTTTGGAAACCTAAAAGGAGGGTTGTGGACCAGGTCTACTCTGCTAAGTGCAGCATCTAGTGGTGATTTGGATTGTCTGAAATATGCACTTAAGAATGGATTTCCACGGAGGAGTAATTATACTGAGCGAATTGAAGATATTTTTTGTAGTTTGTGTAGTTTGGAAACCTAAAAGGAGGGTTGTGGACCAGGTCTACTCTGCTAAGTGCAGCATCTAGTGGTGATTTGGATTGTCTGAAATATGCACTTAAGAATGGATTTCCACGGAGGAGTAATTATACTGAGCGAATTGAAGATATTTTTTGTAGTTTGTGTAGTTTGGAAACCTAAAAGGAGGGTTGTGGACCAGGTCTACTCTGCTAAGTGCAGCATCTAGTGGTGATTTGGATTGTCTGAAATATGCACTTAAGAATGGATTTCCATGGAGGAGTAATTATACTGAGCGAATTGAAGATATTTTTTGTAGTTTGTGTAGTTTGGAAACCTAAAAGGAGGGTTGTGGACCAGGTCTACTCTGCTAAGTGCAGCATCTAGTGGTGATTTGGATTGTCTGAAATATGCACTTAAGAATGGATTTCCATGGAGGAGTAATTATACTGAGCGAATTGAAGATATTTTTTGTAGTTTGTGTAGTTTGGAAACCTAAAAGGAGGGTTGTGGACCAGGTCTACTCTGCTAAGTGCAGCATCTAGTGGTGATTTGGATTGTCTGAAATATGCACTTAAGAATGGATTTCCACGGAGGAGTAATTATACTGAGCGAATTGAAGATATTTTTTGTAGTTTGTGTAGTTTGGAAACCTAAAAGGAGGGTTGTGGACCAGGTCTACTCTGCTAAGTGCAGCATCTAGTGGTGATTTGGATTGTCTGAAATATGCACTTAAGAATGGATTTCCATGGAGGAGTAATTATACTGAGCGAATTGAAGATATTTTTTGTAGTTTGTGTAGTTTGGAAACCTAAAAGGAGGGTTGTGGACCAGGTCTACTCTGCTAAGTGCAGCATCTAGTGGTGATTTGGATTGTCTGAAATATGCACTTAAGAATGGATTTCCACGGAGGAGTAATTATACTGAGCGAATTAAAGATATTTTTTGTAGTTTGTGTAGTTTGGAAACCTAAAAGGAGGGTTGTGGACCAGGTCTACTCTGCTAAGTGCAGCATCTAGTGGTGATTTGGATTGTCTGAAATATGCACTTAAGAATGGATTTCCACGGAGGAGTAATTATACTGAGCGAATTGAAGATATTTTTTGTAGTTTGTGTAGTTTGGAAACCTAAAAGGAGGGTTGTGGACCAGGTCTACTCTGCTAAGTGCAGCATCTAGTGGTGATTTGGATTGTCTGAAATATGCACTTAAGAATGGATTTCCACGGAGGAGTAATTATACTGAGCGAATTGAAGATATTTTTTGTAGTTTGTGTAGTTTGGAAACCTAAAAGGAGGGTTGTGGACCAGGTCTACTCTGCTAAGTGCAGCATCTAGTGGTGATTTGGATTGTCTGAAATATGCACTTAAGAATGGATTTCCACGGAGGAGTAATTATACTGAGCGAATTGAAGATATTTTTTGTAGTTTGTGTAGTTTGGAAACCTAAAAGGAGGGTTGTGGACCAGGTCTACTCTGCTAAGTGCAGCATCTAGTGGTGATTTGGATTGTCTGAAATATGCACTTAAGAATGGATTTCCACGGAGGAGTAATTATACTGAGCGAATTGAAGATATTTTTTGTAGTTTGTGTAGTTTGGAAACCTAAAAGGAGGGTTGTGGACCAGGTCTACTCTGCTAAGTGCAGCATCTAGTGGTGATTTGGATTGTCTGAAATATGCACTTAAGAATGGATTTCCATGGAGGAGTAATTATACTGAGCGAATTGAAGATATTTTTTGTAGTTTGTGTAGTTTGGAAACCTAAAAGGAGGGTTGTGGACCAGGTCTACTCTGCTAAGTGCAGCATCTAGTGGTGATTTGGATTGTCTGAAATATGCACTTAAGAATGGATTTCCATGGAGGAGTAATTATACTGAGCGAATTGAAGATATTTTTTGTAGTTTGTGTAGTTTGGAAACCTAAAAGGAGGGTTGTGGACCAGGTCTACTCTGCTAAGTGCAGCATCTAGTGGTGATTTGGATTGTCTGAAATATGCACTTAAGAATGGATTTCCACGGAGGAGTAATTATACTGAGCGAATTGAAGATATTTTTTGTAGTTTGTGTAGTTTGGAAACCTAAAAGGAGGGTTGTGGACCAGGTCTACTCTGCTAAGTGCAGCATCTAGTGGTGATTTGGATTGTCTGAAATATGCACTTAAGAATGGATTTCCATGGAGGAGTAATTATACTGAGCGAATTGAAGATATTTTTTGTAGTTTGTGTAGTTTGGAAACCTAAAAGGAGGGTTGTGGACCAGGTCTACTCTGCTAAGTGCAGCATCTAGTGGTGATTTGGATTGTCTGAAATATGCACTTAAGAATGGATTTCCACGGAGGAGTAATTATACTGAGCGAATTGAAGATATTTTTTGTAGTTTGTGTAGTTTGGAAACCTAAAAGGAGGGTTGTGGACCAGGTCTACTCTGCTAAGTGCAGCATCTAGTGGTGATTTGGATTGTCTGAAATATGCACTTAAGAATGGATTTCCATGGAGGAGTAATTATACTGAGCGAATTGAAGATATTTTTTGTAGTTTGTGTAGTTTGGAAACCTAAAAGGAGGGTTGTGGACCAGGTCTACTCTGCTAAGTGCAGCATCTAGTGGTGATTTGGATTGTCTGAAATATGCACTTAAGAATGGATTTCCACGGAGGAGTAATTATACTGAGCGAATTGAAGATATTTTTTGTAGTTTGTGTAGTTTGGAAACCTAAAAGGAGGGTTGTGGACCAGGTCTACTCTGCTAAGTGCAGCATCTAGTGGTGATTTGGATTGTCTGAAATATGCACTTAAGAATGGATTTCCACGGAGGAGTAATTATACTGAGCGAATTGAAGATATTTTTTGTAGTTTGTGTAGTTTGGAAACCTAAAAGGAGGGTTGTGGACCAGGTCTACTCTGCTAAGTGCAGCATCTAGTGGTGATTTGGATTGTCTGAAATATGCACTTAAGAATGGATTTCCACGGAGGAGTAATTATACTGAGCGAATTGAAGATATTTTTTGTAGTTTGTGTAGTTTGGAAACCTAAAAGGAGGGTTGTGGACCAGGTCTACTCTGCTAAGTGCAGCATCTAGTGGTGATTTGGATTGTCTGAAATATGCACTTAAGAATGGATTTCCATGGAGGAGTAATTATACTGAGCGAATTGAAGATATTTTTTGTAGTTTGTGTAGTTTGGAAACCTAAAAGGAGGGTTGTGGACCAGGTCTACTCTGCTAAGTGCAGCATCTAGTGGTGATTTGGATTGTCTGAAATATGCACTTAAGAATGGATTTCCACGGAGGAGTAATTATACTGAGCGAATTGAAGATATTTTTTGTAGTTTGTGTAGTTTGGAAACCTAAAAGGAGGGTTGTGGACCAGGTCTACTCTGCTAAGTGCAGCATCTAGTGGTGATTTGGATTGTCTGAAATATGCACTTAAGAATGGATTTCCATGGAGGAGTAATTATACTGAGCGAATTGAAGATATTTTTTGTAGTTTGTGTAGTTTGGAAACCTAAAAGGAGGGTTGTGGACCAGGTCTACTCTGCTAAGTGCAGCATCTAGTGGTGATTTGGATTGTCTGAAATATGCACTTAAGAATGGATTTCCATGGAGGAGTAATTATACTGAGCGAATTGAAGATATTTTTTGTAGTTTGTGTAGTTTGGAAACCTAAAAGGAGGGTTGTGGACCAGGTCTACTCTGCTAAGTGCAGCATCTAGTGGTGATTTGGATTGTCTGAAATATGCACTTAAGAATGGATTTCCACGGAGGAGTAATTATACTGAGCGAATTGAAGATATTTTTTGTAGTTTGTGTAGTTTGGAAACCTAAAAGGAGGGTTGTGGACCAGGTCTACTCTGCTAAGTGCAGCATCTAGTGGTGATTTGGATTGTCTGAAATATGCACTTAAGAATGGATTTCCATGGAGGAGTAATTATACTGAGCGAATTGAAGATATTTTTTGTAGTTTGTGTAGTTTGGAAACCTAAAAGGAGGGTTGTGGACCAGGTCTACTCTGCTAAGTGCAGCATCTAGTGGTGATTTGGATTGTCTGAAATATGCACTTAAGAATGGATTTCCACGGAGGAGTAATTATACTGAGCGAATTGAAGATATTTTTTGTAGTTTGTGTAGTTTGGAAACCTAAAAGGAGGGTTGTGGACCAGGTCTACTCTGCTAAGTGCAGCATCTAGTGGTGATTTGGATTGTCTGAAATATGCACTTAAGAATGGATTTCCACGGAGGAGTAATTATACTGAGCGAATTGAAGATATTTTTTGTAGTTTGTGTAGTTTGGAAACCTAAAAGGAGGGTTGTGGACCAGGTCTACTCTGCTAAGTGCAGCATCTAGTGGTGATTTGGATTGTCTGAAATATGCACTTAAGAATGGATTTCCACGGAGGAGTAATTATACTGAGCGAATTAAAGATATTTTTTGTAGTTTGTGTAGTTTGGAAACCTAAAAGGAGGGTTGTGGACCAGGTCTACTCTGCTAAGTGCAGCATCTAGTGGTGATTTGGATTGTCTGAAATATGCACTTAAGAATGGATTTCCACGGAGGAGTAATTATACTGAGCGAATTGAAGATATTTTTTGTAGTTTGTGTAGTTTGGAAACCTAAAAGGAGGGTTGTGGACCAGGTCTACTCTGCTAAGTGCAGCATCTAGTGGTGATTTGGATTGTCTGAAATATGCACTTAAGAATGGATTTCCACGGAGGAGTAATTATACTGAGCGAATTGAAGATATTTTTTGTAGTTTGTGTAGTTTGGAAACCTAAAAGGAGGGTTGTGGACCAGGTCTACTCTGCTAAGTGCAGCATCTAGTGGTGATTTGGATTGTCTGAAATATGCACTTAAGAATGGATTTCCACGGAGGAGTAATTATACTGAGCGAATTGAAGATATTTTTTGTAGTTTGTGTAGTTTGGAAACCTAAAAGGAGGGTTGTGGACCAGGTCTACTCTGCTAAGTGCAGCATCTAGTGGTGATTTGGATTGTCTGAAATATGCACTTAAGAATGGATTTCCACGGAGGAGTAATTATACTGAGCGAATTGAAGATATTTTTTGTAGTTTGTGTAGTTTGGAAACCTAAAAGGAGGGTTGTGGACCAGGTCTACTCTGCTAAGTGCAGCATCTAGTGGTGATTTGGATTGTCTGAAATATGCACTTAAGAATGGATTTCCACGGAGGAGTAATTATACTGAGCGAATTGAAGATATTTTTTGTAGTTTGTGTAGTTTGGAAACCTAAAAGGAGGGTTGTGGACCAGGTCTACTCTGCTAAGTGCAGCATCTAGTGGTGATTTGGATTGTCTGAAATATGCACTTAAGAATGGATTTCCATGGAGGAGTAATTATACTGAGCGAATTGAAGATATTTTTTGTAGTTTGTGTAGTTTGGAAACCTAAAAGGAGGGTTGTGGACCAGGTCTACTCTGCTAAGTGCAGCATCTAGTGGTGATTTGGATTGTCTGAAATATGCACTTAAGAATGGATTTCCATGGAGGAGTAATTATACTGAGCGAATTGAAGATATTTTTTGTAGTTTGTGTAGTTTGGAAACCTAAAAGGAGGGTTGTGGACCAGGTCTACTCTGCTAAGTGCAGCATCTAGTGGTGATTTGGATTGTCTGAAATATGCACTTAAGAATGGATTTCCATGGAGGAGTAATTATACTGAGCGAATTGAAGATATTTTTTGTAGTTTGTGTAGTTTGGAAACCTAAAAGGAGGGTTGTGGACCAGGTCTACTCTGCTAAGTGCAGCATCTAGTGGTGATTTGGATTGTCTGAAATATGCACTTAAGAATGGATTTCCACGGAGGAGTAATTATACTGAGCGAATTGAAGATATTTTTTGTAGTTTGTGTAGTTTGGAAACCTAAAAGGAGGGTTGTGGACCAGGTCTACTCTGCTAAGTGCAGCATCTAGTGGTGATTTGGATTGTCTGAAATATGCACTTAAGAATGGATTTCCATGGAGGAGTAATTATACTGAGCGAATTGAAGATATTTTTTGTAGTTTGTGTAGTTTGGAAACCTAAAAGGAGGGTTGTGGACCAGGTCTACTCTGCTAAGTGCAGCATCTAGTGGTGATTTGGATTGTCTGAAATATGCACTTAAGAATGGATTTCCATGGAGGAGTAATTATACTGAGCGAATTGAAGATATTTTTTGTAGTTTGTGTAGTTTGGAAACCTAAAAGGAGGGTTGTGGACCAGGTCTACTCTGCTAAGTGCAGCATCTAGTGGTGATTTGGATTGTCTGAAATATGCACTTAAGAATGGATTTCCACGGAGGAGTAATTATACTGAGCGAATTGAAGATATTTTTTGTAGTTTGTGTAGTTTGGAAACCTAAAAGGAGGGTTGTGGACCAGGTCTACTCTGCTAAGTGCAGCATCTAGTGGTGATTTGGATTGTCTGAAATATGCACTTAAGAATGGATTTCCATGGAGGAGTAATTATACTGAGCGAATTGAAGATATTTTTTGTAGTTTGTGTAGTTTGGAAACCTAAAAGGAGGGTTGTGGACCAGGTCTACTCTGCTAAGTGCAGCATCTAGTGGTGATTTGGATTGTCTGAAATATGCACTTAAGAATGGATTTCCACGGAGGAGTAATTATACTGAGCGAATTGAAGATATTTTTTGTAGTTTGTGTAGTTTGGAAACCTAAAAGGAGGGTTGTGGACCAGGTCTACTCTGCTAAGTGCAGCATCTAGTGGTGATTTGGATTGTCTGAAATATGCACTTAAGAATGGATTTCCATGGAGGAGTAATTATACTGAGCGAATTGAAGATATTTTTTGTAGTTTGTGTAGTTTGGAAACCTAAAAGGAGGGTTGTGGACCAGGTCTACTCTGCTAAGTGCAGCATCTAGTGGTGATTTGGATTGTCTGAAATATGCACTTAAGAATGGATTTCCACGGAGGAGTAATTATACTGAGCGAATTGAAGATATTTTTTGTAGTTTGTGTAGTTTGGAAACCTAAAAGGAGGGTTGTGGACCAGGTCTACTCTGCTAAGTGCAGCATCTAGTGGTGATTTGGATTGTCTGAAATATGCACTTAAGAATGGATTTCCATGGAGGAGTAATTATACTGAGCGAATTGAAGATATTTTTTGTAGTTTGTGTAGTTTGGAAACCTAAAAGGAGGGTTGTGGACCAGGTCTACTCTGCTAAGTGCAGCATCTAGTGGTGATTTGGATTGTCTGAAATATGCACTTAAGAATGGATTTCCATGGAGGAGTAATTATACTGAGCGAATTGAAGATATTTTTTGTAGTTTGTGTAGTTTGGAAACCTAAAAGGAGGGTTGTGGACCAGGTCTACTCTGCTAAGTGCAGCATCTAGTGGTGATTTGGATTGTCTGAAATATGCACTTAAGAATGGATTTCCACGGAGGAGTAATTATACTGAGCGAATTGAAGATATTTTTTGTAGTTTGTGTAGTTTGGAAACCTAAAAGGAGGGTTGTGGACCAGGTCTACTCTGCTAAGTGCAGCATCTAGTGGTGATTTGGATTGTCTGAAATATGCACTTAAGAATGGATTTCCATGGAGGAGTAATTATACTGAGCGAATTGAAGATATTTTTTGTAGTTTGTGTAGTTTGGAAACCTAAAAGGAGGGTTGTGGACCAGGTCTACTCTGCTAAGTGCAGCATCTAGTGGTGATTTGGATTGTCTGAAATATGCACTTAAGAATGGATTTCCACGGAGGAGTAATTATACTGAGCGAATTGAAGATATTTTTTGTAGTTTGTGTAGTTTGGAAACCTAAAAGGAGGGTTGTGGACCAGGTCTACTCTGCTAAGTGCAGCATCTAGTGGTGATTTGGATTGTCTGAAATATGCACTTAAGAATGGATTTCCACGGAGGAGTAATTATACTGAGCGAATTGAAGATATTTTTTGTAGTTTGTGTAGTTTGGAAACCTAAAAGGAGGGTTGTGGACCAGGTCTACTCTGCTAAGTGCAGCATCTAGTGGTGATTTGGATTGTCTGAAATATGCACTTAAGAATGGATTTCCACGGAGGAGTAATTATACTGAGCGAATTGAAGATATTTTTTGTAGTTTGTGTAGTTTGGAAACCTAAAAGGAGGGTTGTGGACCAGGTCTACTCTGCTAAGTGCAGCATCTAGTGGTGATTTGGATTGTCTGAAATATGCACTTAAGAATGGATTTCCACGGAGGAGTAATTATACTGAGCGAATTGAAGATATTTTTTGTAGTTTGTGTAGTTTGGAAACCTAAAAGGAGGGTTGTGGACCAGGTCTACTCTGCTAAGTGCAGCATCTAGTGGTGATTTGGATTGTCTGAAATATGCACTTAAGAATGGATTTCCACGGAGGAGTAATTATACTGAGCGAATTGAAGATATTTTTTGTAGTTTGTGTAGTTTGGAAACCTAAAAGGAGGGTTGTGGACCAGGTCTACTCTGCTAAGTGCAGCATCTAGTGGTGATTTGGATTGTCTGAAATATGCACTTAAGAATGGATTTCCACGGAGGAGTAATTATACTGAGCGAATTGAAGATATTTTTTGTAGTTTGTGTAGTTTGGAAACCTAAAAGGAGGGTTGTGGACCAGGTCTACTCTGCTAAGTGCAGCATCTAGTGGTGATTTGGATTGTCTGAAATATGCACTTAAGAATGGATTTCCACGGAGGAGTAATTATACTGAGCGAATTGAAGATATTTTTTGTAGTTTGTGTAGTTTGGAAACCTAAAAGGAGGGTTGTGGACCAGGTCTACTCTGCTAAGTGCAGCATCTAGTGGTGATTTGGATTGTCTGAAATATGCACTTAAGAATGGATTTCCACGGAGGAGTAATTATACTGAGCGAATTGAAGATATTTTTTGTAGTTTGTGTAGTTTGGAAACCTAAAAGGAGGGTTGTGGACCAGGTCTACTCTGCTAAGTGCAGCATCTAGTGGTGATTTGGATTGTCTGAAATATGCACTTAAGAATGGATTTCCACGGAGGAGTAATTATACTGAGCGAATTGAAGATATTTTTTGTAGTTTGTGTAGTTTGGAAACCTAAAAGGAGGGTTGTGGACCAGGTCTACTCTGCTAAGTGCAGCATCTAGTGGTGATTTGGATTGTCTGAAATATGCACTTAAGAATGGATTTCCATGGAGGAGTAATTATACTGAGCGAATTGAAGATATTTTTTGTAGTTTGTGTAGTTTGGAAACCTAAAAGGAGGGTTGTGGACCAGGTCTACTCTGCTAAGTGCAGCATCTAGTGGTGATTTGGATTGTCTGAAATATGCACTTAAGAATGGATTTCCATGGAGGAGTAATTATACTGAGCGAATTGAAGATATTTTTTGTAGTTTGTGTAGTTTGGAAACCTAAAAGGAGGGTTGTGGACCAGGTCTACTCTGCTAAGTGCAGCATCTAGTGGTGATTTGGATTGTCTGAAATATGCACTTAAGAATGGATTTCCACGGAGGAGTAATTATACTGAGCGAATTGAAGATATTTTTTGTAGTTTGTGTAGTTTGGAAACCTAAAAGGAGGGTTGTGGACCAGGTCTACTCTGCTAAGTGCAGCATCTAGTGGTGATTTGGATTGTCTGAAATATGCACTTAAGAATGGATTTCCACGGAGGAGTAATTATACTGAGCGAATTGAAGATATTTTTTGTAGTTTGTGTAGTTTGGAAACCTAAAAGGAGGGTTGTGGACCAGGTCTACTCTGCTAAGTGCAGCATCTAGTGGTGATTTGGATTGTCTGAAATATGCACTTAAGAATGGATTTCCACGGAGGAGTAATTATACTGAGCGAATTGAAGATATTTTTTGTAGTTTGTGTAGTTTGGAAACCTAAAAGGAGGGTTGTGGACCAGGTCTACTCTGCTAAGTGCAGCATCTAGTGGTGATTTGGATTGTCTGAAATATGCACTTAAGAATGGATTTCCACGGAGGAGTAATTATACTGAGCGAATTGAAGATATTTTTTGTAGTTTGTGTAGTTTGGAAACCTAAAAGGAGGGTTGTGGACCAGGTCTACTCTGCTAAGTGCAGCATCTAGTGGTGATTTGGATTGTCTGAAATATGCACTTAAGAATGGATTTCCACGGAGGAGTAATTATACTGAGCGAATTGAAGATATTTTTTGTAGTTTGTGTAGTTTGGAAACCTAAAAGGAGGGTTGTGGACCAGGTCTACTCTGCTAAGTGCAGCATCTAGTGGTGATTTGGATTGTCTGAAATATGCACTTAAGAATGGATTTCCACGGAGGAGTAATTATACTGAGCGAATTGAAGATATTTTTTGTAGTTTGTGTAGTTTGGAAACCTAAAAGGAGGGTTGTGGACCAGGTCTACTCTGCTAAGTGCAGCATCTAGTGGTGATTTGGATTGTCTGAAATATGCACTTAAGAATGGATTTCCACGGAGGAGTAATTATACTGAGCGAATTGAAGATATTTTTTGTAGTTTGTGTAGTTTGGAAACCTAAAAGGAGGGTTGTGGACCAGGTCTACTCTGCTAAGTGCAGCATCTAGTGGTGATTTGGATTGTCTGAAATATGCACTTAAGAATGGATTTCCACGGAGGAGTAATTATACTGAGCGAATTGAAGATATTTTTTGTAGTTTGTGTAGTTTGGAAACCTAAAAGGAGGGTTGTGGACCAGGTCTACTCTGCTAAGTGCAGCATCTAGTGGTGATTTGGATTGTCTGAAATATGCACTTAAGAATGGATTTCCACGGAGGAGTAATTATACTGAGCGAATTGAAGATATTTTTTGTAGTTTGTGTAGTTTGGAAACCTAAAAGGAGGGTTGTGGACCAGGTCTACTCTGCTAAGTGCAGCATCTAGTGGTGATTTGGATTGTCTGAAATATGCACTTAAGAATGGATTTCCACGGAGGAGTAATTATACTGAGCGAATTGAAGATATTTTTTGTAGTTTGTGTAGTTTGGAAACCTAAAAGGAGGGTTGTGGACCAGGTCTACTCTGCTAAGTGCAGCATCTAGTGGTGATTTGGATTGTCTGAAATATGCACTTAAGAATGGATTTCCACGGAGGAGTAATTATACTGAGCGAATTGAAGATATTTTTTGTAGTTTGTGTAGTTTGGAAACCTAAAAGGAGGGTTGTGGACCAGGTCTACTCTGCTAAGTGCAGCATCTAGTGGTGATTTGGATTGTCTGAAATATGCACTTAAGAATGGATTTCCACGGAGGAGTAATTATACTGAGCGAATTGAAGATATTTTTTGTAGTTTGTGTAGTTTGGAAACCTAAAAGGAGGGTTGTGGACCAGGTCTACTCTGCTAAGTGCAGCATCTAGTGGTGATTTGGATTGTCTGAAATATGCACTTAAGAATGGATTTCCACGGAGGAGTAATTATACTGAGCGAATTGAAGATATTTTTTGTAGTTTGTGTAGTTTGGAAACCTAAAAGGAGGGTTGTGGACCAGGTCTACTCTGCTAAGTGCAGCATCTAGTGGTGATTTGGATTGTCTGAAATATGCACTTAAGAATGGATTTCCACGGAGGAGTAATTATACTGAGCGAATTGAAGATATTTTTTGTAGTTTGTGTAGTTTGGAAACCTAAAAGGAGGGTTGTGGACCAGGTCTACTCTGCTAAGTGCAGCATCTAGTGGTGATTTGGATTGTCTGAAATATGCACTTAAGAATGGATTTCCACGGAGGAGTAATTATACTGAGCGAATTGAAGATATTTTTTGTAGTTTGTGTAGTTTGGAAACCTAAAAGGAGGGTTGTGGACCAGGTCTACTCTGCTAAGTGCAGCATCTAGTGGTGATTTGGATTGTCTGAAATATGCACTTAAGAATGGATTTCCACGGAGGAGTAATTATACTGAGCGAATTGAAGATATTTTTTGTAGTTTGTGTAGTTTGGAAACCTAAAAGGAGGGTTGTGGACCAGGTCTACTCTGCTAAGTGCAGCATCTAGTGGTGATTTGGATTGTCTGAAATATGCACTTAAGAATGGATTTCCACGGAGGAGTAATTATACTGAGCGAATTGAAGATATTTTTTGTAGTTTGTGTAGTTTGGAAACCTAAAAGGAGGGTTGTGGACCAGGTCTACTCTGCTAAGTGCAGCATCTAGTGGTGATTTGGATTGTCTGAAATATGCACTTAAGAATGGATTTCCACGGAGGAGTAATTATACTGAGCGAATTGAAGATATTTTTTGTAGTTTGTGTAGTTTGGAAACCTAAAAGGAGGGTTGTGGACCAGGTCTACTCTGCTAAGTGCAGCATCTAGTGGTGATTTGGATTGTCTGAAATATGCACTTAAGAATGGATTTCCACGGAGGAGTAATTATACTGAGCGAATTGAAGATATTTTTTGTAGTTTGTGTAGTTTGGAAACCTAAAAGGAGGGTTGTGGACCAGGTCTACTCTGCTAAGTGCAGCATCTAGTGGTGATTTGGATTGTCTGAAATATGCACTTAAGAATGGATTTCCACGGAGGAGTAATTATACTGAGCGAATTGAAGATATTTTTTTGTAGTTTGTGTAGTTTGGAAACCTAAAAGGAGGGTTGTGGACCAGGTCTACTCTGCTAAGTGCAGCATCTAGTGGTGATTTGGATTGTCTGAAATATGCACTTAAGAATGGATTTCCACGGAGGAGTAATTATACTGAGCGAATTGAAGATATTTTTTTGTAGTTTGTGTAGTTTGGAAACCTAAAAGGAGGAGGGGTGGACCAGGTCTACTCTGCTAAGTGCAGCATCTAGTGGTGATTTGGATTGTCTGAAATATGCACTTAAGAATGGATTTCCACGGAGGAGTAATTATACTGAGCGAATTGAAGATATTTTTTGTAGTTTGTGTAGTTTGGAAACCTAAAAGGAGGTTGTGGACCAGGTCTACTCTGCTAAGTGCAGCATCTAGTGGTGATTTGGATTGTCTGAAATATGCACTTAAGAATGGATTTCCACGGAGGAGTAATTATACTGAGCGAATTGAAGATATTTTTTGTAGTTTGTGTAGTTTGGAAACCTAAAAGGAGGGTTGTGGACCAGGTCTACTCTGCTAAGTGCAGCATCTAGTGGTGATTTGGATTGTCTGAAATATGCACTTAAGAATGGATTTCCACGGAGGAGTAATTATACTGAGCGAATTGAAGATATTTTTTGTAGTTTGTGTAGTTTGGAAACCTAAAAGGAGGGTTGTGGACCAGGTCTACTCTGCTAAGTGCAGCATCTAGTGGTGATTTGGATTGTCTGAAATATGCACTTAAGAATGGATTTCCACGGAGGAGTAATTATACTGAGCGAATTGAAGATATTTTTTGTAGTTTGTGTAGTTTGGAAACCTAAAAGGAGGGTTGTGGACCAGGTCTACTCTGCTAAGTGCAGCATCTAGTGGTGATTTGGATTGTCTGAAATATGCACTTAAGAATGGATTTCCACGGAGGAGTAATTATACTGAGCGAATTGAAGATATTTTTTGTAGTTTGTGTAGTTTGGAAACCTAAAAGGAGGGTTGTGGACCAGGTCTACTCTGCTAAGTGCAGCATCTAGTGGTGATTTGGATTGTCTGAAATATGCACTTAAGAATGGATTTCCACGGAGGAGTAATTATACTGAGCGAATTGAAGATATTTTTTGTAGTTTGTGTAGTTTGGAAACCTAAAAGGAGGGTTGTGGACCAGGTCTACTCTGCTAAGTGCAGCATCTAGTGGTGATTTGGATTGTCTGAAATATGCACTTAAGAATGGATTTCCACGGAGGAGTAATTATACTGAGCGAATTGAAGATATTTTTTGTAGTTTGTGTAGTTTGGAAACCTAAAAGGAGGGTTGTGGACCAGGTCTACTCTGCTAAGTGCAGCATCTAGTGGTGATTTGGATTGTCTGAAATATGCACTTAAGAATGGATTTCCACGGAGGAGTAATTATACTGAGCGAATTGAAGATATTTTTTGTAGTTTGTGTAGTTTGGAAACCTAAAAGGAGGGTTGTGGACCAGGTCTACTCTGCTAAGTGCAGCATCTAGTGGTGATTTGGATTGTCTGAAATATGCACTTAAGAATGGATTTCCACGGAGGAGTAATTATACTGAGCGAATTGAAGATATTTTTTGTAGTTTGTGTAGTTTGGAAACCTAAAAGGGGGTTGTGGACCAGGTCTACTCTGCTAAGTGCAGCATCTAGTGGTGATTTGGATTGTCTGAAATATGCACTTAAGAATGGATTTCCACGGAGGAGTAATTATACTGAGCGAATTGAAGATATTTTTTGTAGTTTGTGTAGTTTGGAAACCTAAAAGGAGGGTTGTGGACCAGGTCTACTCTGCTAAGTGCAGCATCTAGTGGTGATTTGGATTGTCTGAAATATGCACTTAAGAATGGATTTCCACGGAGGAGTAATTATACTGAGCGAATTGAAGATATTTTTTGTAGTTTGTGTAGTTTGGAAACCTAAAAGGAGGGTTGTGGACCAGGTCTACTCTGCTAAGTGCAGCATCTAGTGGTGATTTGGATTGTCTGAAATATGCACTTAAGAATGGATTTCCACGGAGGAGTAATTATACTGAGCGAATTGAAGATATTTTTTGTAGTTGTGTAGTTTGGAAACCTAAAAGGAGGGTTGTGGACCAGGTCTACTCTGCTAAGTGCAGCATCTAGTGGTGATTTGGATTGTCTGAAATATGCACTTAAGAATGGATTTCCACGGAGGAGTAATTATACTGAGCGAATTGAAGATATTTTTTGTAGTTTGTGTAGTTTGGAAACCTAAAAGAGGGTTGTGGACCAGGTCTACTCTGCTAAGTGCAGCATCTAGTGGTGATTTGGATTGTCTGAAATATGCACTTAAGAATGGATTTCCACGGAGGAGTAATTATACTGAGCGAATTGAAGATATTTTTTGTAGTTTGTGTAGTTTGGAAACCTAAAAGGAGGGTTGTGGACCAGGTCTACTCTGCTAAGTGCAGCATCTAGTGGTGATTTGGATTGTCTGAAATATGCACTTAAGAATGGATTTCCACGGAGGAGTAATTATACTGAGCGAATTGAAGATATTTTTTGTAGTTTGTGTAGTTTGGAAACCTAAAAGGAGGGTTGTGGACCAGGTCTACTCTGCTAAGTGCAGCATCTAGTGGTGATTTGGATTGTCTGAAATATGCACTTAAGAATGGATTTCCACGAAGGAGTAATTATACTGAGCGAATTGAAGATATTTTTTGTAGTTTGTGTAGTTTGGAAACCTAAAAGGAGGGTTGTGGACCAGGTCTACTCTGCTAAGTGCAGCATCTAGTGGTGATTTGGATTGTCTGAAATATGCACTTAAGAATGGATTTCCACGGAGGAGTAATTATACTGAGCGAATTGAAGATATTTTTTGTAGTTTGTGTAGTTTGGAAACCTAAAAGGAGGGTTGTGGACCAGGTCTACTCTGCTAAGTGCAGCATCTAGTGGTGATTTGGATTGTCTGAAATATGCACTTAAGAATGGATTTCCACGGAGAGTAATTATACTGAGCGAATTGAAGATATTTTTTGTAGTTTGTGTAGTTTGGAAACCTAAAAGGAGGGTTGTGGACCAGGTCTACTCTGCTAAGTGCAGCATCTAGTGGTGATTTGGATTGTCTGAAATATGCACTTAAGAATGGATTTCCACGGAGGAGTAATTATACTGAGCGAATTGAAGATATTTTTTGTAGTTTGTGTAGTTTGGAAACCTAAAAGGAGGGTTGTGGACCAGGTCTACTCTGCTAAGTGCAGCATCTAGTGGTGATTTGGATTGTCTGAAATATGCACTTAAGAATGGATTTCCACGGAGGAGTAATTATACTGAGCGAATTGAAAGATATTTTGTAGTTTGTGTAGTTTGGAAACCTAAAAGGAGGGTTGTGGACCAGGTCTACTCTGCTAAGTGCAGCATCTAGTGGTGATTTGGATTGTCTGAAATATGCACTTAAGAATGGATTTCCACGGAGGAGTAATTATACTGAGCGAATTGAAGATATTTTTTGTAGTTTGTGTAGTTTGGAAACCTAAAAGGAGGGTTGTGGACCAGGTCTACTCTGCTAAGTGCAGCATCTAGTGGTGATTTGGATTGTCTGAAATATGCACTTAAGAATGGATTTCCACGGAGAGTAATTATACTGAGCGAATTGAAGATATTTTTTGTAGTTTGTGTAGTTTGGAAACCTAAAAGGAGGGTTGTGGACCAGGTCTACTCTGCTAAGTGCAGCATCTAGTGGTGATTTGGATTGTCTGAAATATGCACTTAAGAATGGATTTCCACGGAGGAGTAATTATACTGAGCGAATTGAAGATATTTTTGTAGTTTGTGTAGTTTGGAAACCTAAAAGGAGGGTTTGGGACCAGGTCTACTCTGCTAAGTGCAGCATCTAGTGGTGATTTGGATTGTCTGAAATATGCACTTAAGAATGGATTTCCACGGAGGAGTAATTATACTGAGCGAATTGAAGATATTTTTTGTAGTTTGTGTAGTTTGGAAACCTAAAAGGAGGTTGTGGACCAGGTCTACTCTGCTAAGTGCAGCATCTAGTGGTGATTGGATTGTCTGAAATATGCACTTAAGAATGGATTTCCACGGAGGAGTAATTATACTGAGCGAATTGAAGATATTTTTTGTAGTTTGTGTAGTTTGGAAACCTAAAAGGAGGGTTGTGGACCAGGTCTACTCTGCTAAGTGCAGCATCTAGTGGTGATTTGGATTGTCTGAAATATGCACTTAAGAATGGATTTCCACGGAGGAGTAATTATACTGAGCGAATTGAAGATATTTTTTGTAGTTTGTGTAGTTTGGAAACCTAAAAGGAGGGTTGTGGACCAGGTCTACTCTGCTAAGTGCAGCATCTAGTGTGGTGATTTGGATTGTCTGAAATATGCACTTAAGAATGGATTTCCACGGAGGAGTAATTATACTGAGCGAATTGAAGATATTTTTTGTAGTTTGTGTAGTTTGGAAACCTAAAAGGAGGGTTGTGGACCAGGTCTACTCTGCTAAGTGCAGCATCTAGTGGTGATTTGGATTGTCTGAAATATGCACTTAAGAATGGATTTCCACGGAGGAGTAATTATACTGAGCGAATTGAAGATATTTTTTGTAGTTTGTGTAGTTTGGAAACCTAAAAGGAGGGTTGTGGACCAGTCTACTCTGCTAAGTGCAGCATCTAGTGGTGATTTGGATTGTCTGAAATATGCACTTAAGAATGGATTTCCACGGAGGAGTAATTATACTGAGCGAATTGAAGATATTTTTTGTAGTTTGTGTAGTTTGGAAACCTAAAAGGAGGGTTGTGGACCAGGTCTACTCTGCTAAGTGCAGCATCTAGTGGTGATTTGGATTGTCTGAAATATGCACTTAAGAATGGATTTCCACGGAGGAGTAATTATACTGAGCGAATTGAAGATATTTTTTGTAGTTTGTGTAGTTTGGAAACCTAAAAGGAGGGTTGTGGACCAGGTCTACTCTGCTAAGTGCAGCATCTAGTGGTGATTTGGATTGTCTGAAATATGCACTTAAGAATGGATTTCCACGGAGGAGTAATTATACTGAGCGAATTGAAGATATTTTTTGTAGTTTGTGTAGTTTGGAAACCTAAAAGGAGGGTTGTGGACCAGGTCTACTCTGCTAAGTGCAGCATCTAGTGGTGATTTGGATTGTCTGAAATATGCACTTAAGAATGGATTTCCACGGAGGAGTAATTATACTGAGCGAATTGAAGATATTTTTTGTAGTTTGTGTAGTTTGGAAACCTAAAAGGAGGGTTGTGGACCAGGTCTACTCTGCTAAGTGCAGCATCTAGTGGTGATTTGGATTGTCTGAAATATGCACTTAAGAATGGATTTCCACGGAGGAGTAATTATACTGAGCGAATTGAAGATATTTTTTGTAGTTTGTGTAGTTTGGAAACCTAAAAGGAGGGTTGTGGACCAGGTCTACTCTGCTAAGTGCAGCATCTAGTGGTGATTTGGATTGTCTGAAATATGCACTTAAGAATGGATTTCCACGGAGGAGTAATTATACTGAGCGAATTGAAGATATTTTTTAGTTTGTGTAGTTTGGAAACCTAAAAGGAGGGTTGTGGACCAGGTCTACTCTGCTAAGTGCAGCATCTAGTGGTGATTTGGATTGTCTGAAATATGCACTTAAGAATGGATTTCCACGGAGGAGTAATTATACTGAGCGAATTGAAGATATTTTTTGTAGTTTGTGTAGTTTGGAAACCTAAAAGGAGGGTTGTGGACCAGGTCTACTCTGCTAAGTGCAGCATCTAGTGGTGATTTGGATTGTCTGAAATATGCACTTAAGAATGGATTTCCACGGAGGAGTAATTATACTGAGCGAATTGAAGATATTTTTTGTAGTTTGTGTAGTTTGGAAACCTAAAAGGAGGGTTGTGGACCAGGTCTACTCTGCTAAGTGCAGCATCTAGTGGTGATTTGGATTGTCTGAAATATGCACTTAAGAATGGATTTCCACGGAGGAGTAATTATACTGAGCGAATTGAAGATATTTTTTGTAGTTTGTGTAGTTTGGAAACCTAAAAGGAGGGTTGTGGACCAGGTCTACTCTGCTAAGTGCAGCATCTAGTGGTGATTTGGATTGTCTGAAATATGCACTTAAGAATGGATTTCCACGGAGGAGTAATTATACTGAGCGAATGAAGATATTTTTTGTAGTTTGTGTAGTTTGGAAACCTAAAAGGAGGGTTGTGGACCAGGTCTACTCTGCTAAGTGCAGCATCTAGTGGTGATTTGGATTGTCTGAAATATGCACTTAAGAATGGATTTCCACGGAGGAGTAATTATACTGAGCGAATTGAAGATATTTTTTGTAGTTTGTGTAGTTTGGAAACCTAAAAGGAGGGTTGTGGACCAGGTCTACTCTGCTAAGTGCAGCATCTAGTGGTGATTTGGATTGTCTGAAATATGCACTTAAGAATGGATTTCCACGGAGGAGTAATTATACTGAGCGAATTGAAAGATATTTTTTGTAGTTTGTGTAGTTTGGAAACCTAAAAGGAGGGTTGTGGACCAGGTCTACTCTGCTAAGTGCAGCATCTAGTGGTGATTTGGATTGTCTGAAATATGCACTTAAGAATGGATTTCCACGGAGGAGTAATTATACTGAGCGAATTGAAGATATTTTTTGTAGTTTGTGTAGTTTGGAAACCTAAAAGGTTGTGGACCAGGTCTACTCTGCTAAGTGCAGCATCTAGTGGTGATTTGGATTGTCTGAAATATGCACTTAAGAATGGATTTCCACGGAGGAGTAATTATACTGAGCGAATTGAAGATATTTTTTGTAGTTTGTGTAGTTTGGAAACCTAAAAGGAGGGTTGTGGACCAGGTCTACTCTGCTAAGTGCAGCATCTAGTGGTGATTTGGATTGTCTGAAATATGCACTTAAGAATGGATTTCCACGGAGGAGTAATTATACTGAGCGAATTGAAGATATTTTTTGTAGTTTGTGGTTTGGAAACCTAAAAGGAGGGTTGTGGACCAGGTCTACTCTGCTAAGTGCAGCATCTAGTGGTGATTTGGATTGTCTGAAATATGCACTTAAGAATGGATTTCCACGGAGGAGTAATTATACTGAGCGAATTGAAGATATTTTTTGTAGTTTGTGTAGTTTGGAAACCTAAAAGGAGGGTTGTGGACCAGGTCTACTCTGCTAAGTGCAGCATCTAGTGGTGATTTGGATTGTCTGAAATATGCACTTAAGAATGGATTTCCACGGAGGAGTAATTATACTGAGCGAATTGAAGATATTTTTTGTAGTTTGTGTAGTTTGGAAACCTAAAAGGAGGGTTGTGGACCAGGTCTACTCTAGCTGCAAGTGCAGCATCTAGTGGTGATTTGGATTGTCTGAAATATGCACTTAAGAATGGATTTCCACGGAGGAGTAATTATACTGAGCGAATTGAAGATATTTTTTGTAGTTTGTGTAGTTTGGAAACCTAAAAGGAGGGTTGTGGACCAGGTCTACTCTGCTAAGTGCAGCATCTAGTGGTGATTTGGATTGTCTGAAATATGCACTTAAGAATGGATTTCCACGGAGGAGTAATTATACTGAGCGAATTGAAGATATTTTTTGTAGTTTGTGTAGTTTGGAAACCTAAAAGGAGGGTTGTGGACCAGGTCTACTCTGCTAAGTGCAGCATCTAGTGGTGATTTGGATTGTCTGAAATATGCACTTAAGAATGGATTTCCACGGAGGAGTAATTATACTGAGCGAATTGAAGATATTTTTTGTAGTTTGTGTAGTTTGGAAACCTAAAAGGAGGGTTGTGGACCAGGTCTACTCTGCTAAGTGCAGCATCTAGTGGTGATTTGGATTGTCTGAAATATGCACTTAAGAATGGATTTCCACGGAGGAGTAATTATACTGAGCGAATTGAAGATATTTTTTGTAGTTTGTGTAGTTTGGAAACCTAAAAGGAGGGTTGTGGACCAGGTCTACTCTGCTAAGTGCAGCATCTAGTGGTGATTTGGATTGTCTGAAATATGCACTTAAGAATGGATTTCCACGGAGGAGTAATTATACTGAGCGAATTGAAGATATTTTTTGTAGTTTGTGTAGTTTGGAAACCTAAAAGGAGGGTGTGGACCAGGTCTACTCTGCTAAGTGCAGCATCTAGTGGTGATTTGGATTGTCTGAAATATGCACTTAAGAATGGATTTCCACGGAGGAGTAATTATACTGAGCGAATTGAAGATATTTTTTGTAGTTTGTGTAGTTTGGAAACCTAAAAGGAGGGTTGTGGACCAGGTCTACTCTGCTAAGTGCAGCATCTAGTGGTGATTTGGATTGTCTGAAATATGCACTTAAGAATGGATTTCCACGGAGGAGTAATTATACTGAGCGAATTAAAGATATTTTTTGTAGTTTGTGTAGTTTGGAAACCTAAAAGGAGGGTTGTGGACCAGGTCTACTCTGCTAAGTGCAGCATCTAGTGGTGATTTGGATTGTCTGAAATATGCACTTAAGAATGGATTTCCACGGAGGAGTAATTATACTGAGCGAATTGAAGATATTTTTTGTAGTTTGTGTAGTTTGGAAACCTAAAAGGAGGGTTGTGGACCAGGTCTACTCTGCTAAGTGCAGCATCTAGTGGTGATTTGGATTGTCTGAAATATGCACTTAAGAATGGATTTCCACGGAGGAGTAATTATACTGAGCGAATTGAAGATATTTTTTGTAGTTTGTGTAGTTTGGAAACCTAAAAGGAGGGTTGTGGACCAGGTCTACTCTGCTAAGTGCAGCATCTAGTGGTGATTTGGATTGTCTGAAATATGCACTTAAGAATGGATTTCCACGGAGGAGTAATTATACTGAGCGAATTGAAGATATTTTTTTGTAGTTTGTGTAGTTTGGAAACCTAAAAGGAGGTTGTGGACCAGGTCTACTCTGCTAAGTGCAGCATCTAGTGGTGATTTGGATTGTCTGAAATATGCACTTAAGAATGGATTTCCACGGAGGAGTAATTATACTGAGCGAATTAAAGATATTTTTTGTAGTTTGTGTAGTTTGGAAACCTAAAAGGAGGGTTGTGGACCAGGTCTACTCTGCTAAGTGCAGCATCTAGTGGTGATTTGGATTGTCTGAAATATGCACTTAAGAATGGATTTCCACGGAGGAGTAATTATACTGAGCGAATTGAAGATATTTTTTGTAGTTTGTGTAGTTTGGAAACCTAAAAGGAGGGTTGTGGACCAGGTCTACTCTGCTAAGTGCAGCATCTAGTGGTGATTTGGATTGTCTGAAATATGCACTTAAGAATGGATTTCCACGGAGGAGTAATTATACTGAGCGAATTGAAGATATTTTTTGTAGTTTGTGTAGTTTGGAAACCTAAAAGGAGGGTTGTGGACCAGGTCTACTCTGCTAAGTGCAGCATCTAGTGGTGATTTGGATTGTCTGAAATATGCACTTAAGAATGGATTTCCACGGAGGAGTAATTATACTGAGCGAATTGAAGATATTTTTTGTAGTTTGTGTAGTTTGGAAACCTAAAAGGAGGGTTGTGGACCAGGTCTACTCTGCTAAGTGCAGCATCTAGTGGTGATTTGGATTGTCTGAAATATGCACTTAAGAATGGATTTCCACGGAGGAGTAATTATACTGAGCGAATTAAAGATATTTTTTGTAGTTTGTGTAGTTTGGAAACCTAAAAGGAGGGTTGTGGACCAGGTCTACTCTGCTAAGTGCAGCATCTAGTGGTGATTTGGATTGTCTGAAATATGCACTTAAGAATGGATTTCCACGGAGGAGTAATTATACTGAGCGAATTGAAGATATTTTTTGTAGTTTGTGTAGTTTGGAAACCTAAAAGGAGGTTGTGGACCAGGTCTACTCTGCTAAGTGCAGCATCTAGTGGTGATTTGGATTGTCTGAAATATGCACTTAAGAATGGATTTCCACGGAGGAGTAATTATACTGAGCGAATTGAAGATATTTTTTGTAGTTTGTGTAGTTTGGAAACCTAAAAGGAGGGTTGTGGACCAGGTCTACTCTGCTAAGTGCAGCATCT